>NW_022204829.1:0-30203 GCF_008831285.2 Nymphaea colorata | reverse complement strand
CCAGTCTCTTCGAGCGTTACTACTCCTCCAACGACGACCAGATGGACCTGCGGCGGAAGTAGACCTCGAAGGCGCCGCGGAAGAGCTCGACGGTGCCCAACCGCATGAACGAGAAGATGCTCAACATCCGCTTCCAGCTGGAGGACCTGCGCATCCTCTGCGACCTGGTCAAGCGCAGGGAGAAGAACAAGGAGAAACTGGCCACCTGCCAGAAGGACATCTTCCGCAAGAAGATCGAACACCTCTGTCCCGAGTTCTACCAGGACAAGGTCGAACCCAACGACAGGAGCGACCAGGATGAAGAGCAGGAGGAGAGGAAGGTCGATGTCAAACTTAGCGAAAAACGTAACTATTCACCTATGCAGTCAGCAGGAAATTGAAACGCATGATTAGCTGAACAATCCCGGCATCCTATCATCATAGCCATATCATATCATTGGGGTGGGTTGTCGATCGGGAGGGGGACTGAGATGACCTAAACCTCATCTCCTTTCTTCCAGAGACTGACAAAGGGAAGAGTGGTTTTCCTTTAAAGGTTTCAGGAGGGAGTGGGAGCGTGACTGCTTTTGTTCCTTTTTTGAACTTGATGGTTAGTTGGTTTGTCTCTAGCTCCATGGTGATGGTTTAGTTTGTTTTTAGGAAGAAGCAGCTCTAGTTGTCCAACTTTTTCCTATCCTCCACCCAGATATCGCAGCAGGAGTTGTGATTGGACAAACTATAGGCCACTATCTCTTTGCCTTTGGTCTATGGATGCTGTTTGTGTCGTTCTGTGACTACTCCGAAAGAAATGTAGGACTTCTAGCTAGCAAAGATGAGTTTGAACGTATCTTCGATTTCTCTGTCAGCGGTCGGCAGGTGATGACCTTCAAAGACTTCTCATACGCTTTCTACACTTGATGACGTCATTTTGGATGGAATAGCACTGCTGCAGCAGAGGATTGCTGACGTCCCACTCAAACGATGCCTCCACAATACTGCTAAGGGTGCGAAACAGCGACATGGACTCATCAGCAGGAACTATCTTGGTTATGGCATGAGTACCATGCTCTAGTTGATGCTGCTCAAACTGAGGTTGAGATTGGGTTTGCCGATGAGTCTATGTATCCTCTGAGGGTTTTGATTTAGTCCAGCAGGTGCCTATTCACTCTTTCCAGGGATTGCATCTACTACTAGAAGTTAATCCCCTGCTGTTTGTATCTTTCAATACCTTATCTATAGCTCTCAATCTATCCCTTGAGGGTTTCCATCTATTACCGTAGTTGGCTTATGCAATCTTATTTTTCCTTTATATCGAGGGCAAGCTCTGAGTATCTTCGATCCTTCTCCATAAGCGACCCACACAAAGACTTATCCATCTCTACAGGTCTATCCAATTGCAGTATGGCGTAGTCATAGAGTTTGCTTTCCTTCTAGCTCATACTGGAAGAGTAGTCGTCCATCATGCAGTGTCCAACTGTCCTATACCTTTGCTTCTGGTTGATTGTGAACTAAAAATTGGTGTATTTGGAGTTGTTTTGGCGATCGTAGACGTTGTGGGCAGGAGTGATGATCATGGTGTCAGAGAGGAGAAGGGCCGTGCCAAAGCGGATGGATTTAGAGGAAGGATGGGTAAAGGTCAGCTTCCCAGAGACTGCTTTATGATATCAAACTGGGGAAGGTTGGAAGGCAACCAGATGATATGCTTTATTGGTTCATCAAGGATTATACTTAATAATCATTAATAAATGCCCTAAGCAAAACAAATTTTAGATTTCAAATCGAAATTTGACTAATGATTGCTAACAATCTACCTCCTCATCATAATGTATCCACTATAGCAATCAATATAGATAATACAAAATACTTATAAAGATATGAAAAATTATCTTCTAATAATAGTAATTTCTCCAGCTTGATGAATATCAAATGTAGATGTGTTTAGAGGGATGATGATCATGGTTTATAGGGCGTCACTGTGATTTTATCACTGGTGTAGGTACTAAACTCAATGGTCTGAGTCACGATTGTAGCCTGGGGAATCGAACCGATGGGTCATTAATATCCACAATTCTGGATATCCCCCAATACCATTAAGTTAGACCTTTTTATTCAAATAAGTGACAACGAAAGTCCCTTCTAAAGTGGCTTCATACGTGATTAAGAGCCTCACCTTTCCGAGAGAAGCACTCAACTGAGCTATGACCGGTTCTCCTGGTTTCACGTTTATGTCTACACTTGTCGAGCTGCCAATTGTAACTGTTTCTGTGGTTGATTCTGATTTCCAATAGTAGCTCCTATTGAAAGGCCATACTTCCCTCCAAACTAAAAGATCTAAATTCTCACACCACCAGAGGCCTAGTATGATGCTCCAAGAGAAATGAGCCACTCCAGCTGGATTGGAAAGTTTTCTGTTTTATACAGTCAAACCACCATGAAAAGTGGTATCAGCGTTGGAGTTTTTTCAAAAATCTTCTCACTAAGGACTTAAGGGCTAAGCTATTTATTTAGAACTTCAACCTTTGTAGGCCTTAGAACCAGGTATGTCTCATGCTTTCGGTCGTTCAAACTGTAAGTGTCATAATCAGCAATTGGGTTAGCCCCATGATGAAAAGTTAGTTGTTTAGGCTATAGATCTCCGAAATCGTCTACTAGTCTTGCCAGTTAGGACATCTCCTTAACGCCAAAGAATGCTAAAAGCTATTAACCGATCAGGTCAAAGTATTTTTTCTTCTCCCTACAGGAATGATTTTTCATCAATGTATTGAATTCTAATGCCAGGCTCAGTTTTGGGGGCTTGATTTTGATGGGTCTGGGATGGGTCACTGCCGAGCAGCAAATTCTAGGGCTAGGCTTTCTTAATCTCCTCCATCTTCAACAGTTTTATTATTATGAATAGCAAGTTTTATGGCAGCAATTAAGTTTAATTGGGCACACCTTAATTCTTGCTTAGTTTTGAGAACCTGTTGGATATTTATAAACTGCGATTCAGATCCTAGTCAATTTTTGCTCTCTTTTATGGCCTAAGCCTTTTAACAACTTTTTTAATTTTCAATTCTTAACTTGCCTTCTTTACCTCTTTGGTAAAATAAAATAAAAAGCTACATAAGCTCGTCAAAACTCCATGATTAGATGGTTTGAGCTTTTTCTGAAGTCTAACTTCATTAAGTTCATTTTTTTAAAAAAGAATATGCAAACGACCAAAAAAACATTCGATAGGCTTATCCGATAAGCAAATAATATAAGCAGGACTGAAATAACTCATTAAGTTATGAAAGAACCCTCAATTTGTTTTTTTGAATAAATTTTGCATTGAAAATCATTCTTCGGTTTAATTGAAGGGTCAAAGGATAAACAAATATTTTTTTGAAGGAAAAACATCCTTGGACCTTCAAACTGATTTTTAGAGTTAAGGTAGCCATTTAATTTATTTCCTCCGCTTTATCTTGAGCGTTTAGTAGTGAATTACTTATTATAATTATTGATAGGGAAAAAATGGCTTAAAATATCAACAAAATTTGATTTAAACATCTGTCTGAGCCTTCTCGGTGGAAAATAAGGCTTAGTTTTAATTATTTCCTCCAAAAATACGGTTTATAAGTTTTCGATAGTTTTAGGAGTCCATTCAAGAAGCAAAGTGGTATTTACTTTCTTTTTGGACTTTTAAAGGAAATTTTTTTTTTTTCTTTTTTATTCTTACTCATGCAGAGATAAATACGATTCCACAATTATTAAAATTCATAATTTATACCAATAATAATAAAAGATCATGCATCCATGATGGATATTGTCGAGAAAATTTAACGCTCTAAGCGTACAGAGAGACAGTGCAGAGCAAAATCAACGAATAGGCAGTCTTGTATTGTCTAGAAATTTTTAGCTCCTGTGTTAGTCATGCTTTGGATGATGATCAATTACTCCAAACGGTCTCGAAGCCATTATTGATGATCTAGAAGCAATCATATGAACCATAAATCCTATCATATGAAAGCCAAAAAGGTCTAAGCGTGGTCATTAGTCATAAGATAATATGCAGAAAAGATCTCAAACCAATTTTCTGAATAAATTATAAGCAATCAGCATAAAAGAATGATTGGCATAGAGATCAAATCATCCAAAAGATATCTTCCGTAGTTTTTTTATTTTATAAAGACAGCGATTTAGGATTCATACAAAGCTCAACATACTTGTCTTTAATTGCTTAGCAAAGAATTCAAATGAAAAATACAAAAATATGGAAACTTTTGATAGATATTCCTTTCTATTCAAAAAAGAGCAAATGCTCTTGAAGGAAAAACCCTTTATGCTAGATAAATAACGAACAATTCAGATTTAAATGATTTGCGATGATGATCAATGGTCAGTCAACATTGCTCATTTATGTTGAGCCGTTGCTGTAGCTTCCGATTTCAAGACTCTGAGTAAAGGAGGCCGGATTAAAGGGAAACTCGCTCGCATCATAAACTGTATGTTCAAATGTCGGTAGAAGACTGCCCGGTAACCAGCCAATCTCGTGACACTAAAAGTACCCGCTAGGCTAATCATATAGGTGACTTCTGCCTGAGCGGTTCCTAGAAAAGCCTTGAGGGTGGCTTTGACTGAGTGGCCTGGTTGAACATTAGTGGAAACAGTATTGATACTCGTGATAGTATAGGCCTTCTTGATGGTCTAGGACTTGCCTGTGGTGTCTCAGTTGAAGCAGTTATGCTTCCTCCAAGATCGAATATCTTTATGGAGAAACCAACGCTAGCCTAGGCAGATACTCCTATGGTGGTGGAAGTACTCCAGCTTGACTCAACACTATCCTCAACTTGGGCGGACAAAGACGAAGTCGCAACCATCACATCGTCGGTATTGTTAACGTGGGTGTATTCACTTAGTGCAACCAACTTGACGTTAGGATTCAAGATCTGGATGTTGGTGGGTCTCAGCTTTAGGAGGGTGCGATATTCTGCTCAACAGGAGCTGTAATCCAACTTACACCCCAAACTACCAAGTGGGGGTGTGGCTTAGTGGTATGGATAATCTCACGGACATAGTTCATATCATTGAGACCCAAGAATTCTATGCCTTTAGTGTCAATGTCATACAAGAATTCGCCGAGGTAGGTCGGTTTACCATCCTCATGCTTGACCCTCATTGGGGCAGTAGGGCCTTTGGAGCTGTTTCAGCTTAGTTGCTTGCCTCCATGTTTATGAATGATTATAACACCAAAACTGAGGGAGAATTTGAGTCAAGGTTACTGCCGACGCTCTGCTTTCGCGTTCCGAAGCGCGGATCCGCGTTCCTCCCTTCGGAGTGCGGAGGACCTCCTTCGGCTTCGCCCTCGGACAGCGCTTCGTCCTCTTTTTGGGGGGTTTTTGAGGGTCTTCAGTAAACGGGTAAACGCCAAAGATACGAAAGCGTTCGAAGGGCCATTCTGTTCATGTCCGCCGAAACGCCGAAAATGGGGTTTTCGGACTCACCGCTGGCGAAGCACTCCCCTCTGCGACCCTTTTTGTTTGTGGTACGGTTTTTGCTTTTTTTGGGATGTTCGCCATCCTTCTTCCCTCTGCCGCACCCACCGCGCTCTCAGGGACTCTCCTGTTTTGTAGGGCCTTGCATCCCTCTCCTTCTGCGGGAAGAGCGATGGGTTTTGCGTTCTCTGTTTGCGGTGGGGGAATGATATGGATGTTGGTGTAGGGAAGGGTGGTGAAGGAAGGGCGGCGATGAAGCAGCGTATTCATCGATTAGACTAGAAGGGGCTGCTTTTGAACTTTTAGGACAGTGGATCCATTCCTGAGATAAGTCAGGGCGAGGATGGATGAGGCATGGGTGGGGATAAGTGGACTAGCAAATGCAGGCAGGGTGAGAGAGGGATTGGGGTAAGGAAGGAAGTAAGGAAAAGATTCTGCGAAGCCATGACTAAAGCAAATAACGGATGCTGGGACACGGATTTATGTTTATTATTGTTTGGCTATCTTCCTAATTAATTTTTGTCAATAAACATAAACCGAGGATACAGTATAGAGAACCGGAATGTGTTTGCGAGACTGTACGAACTTTAATTTCTTCAGTGAGGTCTAATATTCAATGATATCTATTATCTTAGAGCGATGAAATATAATTTTGATGATGATTGATGATCAAACGAAGTCTTCAAACCTGGTTTCACTTTCGGCGTAGGATCCAACTTCTAGAGTCTGGGTATAGACGATCGGTTTGATTCCGAGGTCGCTCATGTTTACAATATGATGCCTGACATCTCCTCCGACCTTATGTAAAGTCCCATCCATCGAAATTGAAAACGGCTTTTCATTTTCTGTGTAGCAGAAAGTGCCCTCAAGGCTGGCCTCATAAGTTATTTTTACCTTGGCAGTTCCATGGTAGGAGTATTGGACGGCTCTGCATGACTACCCTGGCTTCAAGGTAACGGTCCCTGCAGACGTACTCGTAATAGTCAGGGTCTCTTTGATGGTTTGGGACTTCCCTGTGGTGGTCTATACACTGGCGGTGATGCTTCCTCCCAACTCAACTATCTTTATCTGGATCCCAACGTGCGTTTCCACCGATACTGCCTTGGTGGTTTATTAGCTCCAGCTTGACTCAACGGAGTTCTCCACCTGGGTCGAAAGCGATGCATAGGCGATCAGGTCGTGCGTTCCCATACTGTTGTCGAACTTCTGGCTCGCAATCGCGACCAGTTTGACTTCTGGGTCCAGGATCTGAATGTTGACGGCCCTGAGCTTTAGGGCAGGAGTGTCGAGGCAATTTGGATGCGAAGCACGAAAGAGTGCGTCTAATGTGTATGTAGACACCTAACTGCCAGCCTGTGGAGGAAATTTCCGACCAATCATTTGTCTGGTGGTTTCGTAGTCCAAGAGGCCAAAACGCTACAAAGCCTTTTAATCGGGAAGGTATGTGAAAAAGCCTGTATAAGTCGGCTTGCTATCTTCGTACTTGACTCTTATTGGGGGAGTTTCAGTTACGTCAGATTATTTCTCCATGTTTATGAATGATTATAACACCAAAAACTGAGGGAGAATTTGAGTCAAGGTTACTGCCGACGCTCTGCTTTCGCGTTCCGAAGCGCGGATCCGCGTTCCTCCTTCGGAGTGCGGAGGACTCTCCTTCGGCTTCGCCCTCGGACAGCGCTTCGTCCTCTTTTTGGGGGGTTTTTGAGGGTCTTCAGTAAACGGGTAAACACCAAAGATACGAAAGCGTTCGAAGGGCCATTCTGTTCATGTCCGCCGAAACGCCGAAAATGGGGTTTTCGGACTCACCGCTGGCGAAGCACTCCCCTTTGCGACCCTTTTTGTTTGTGGTACGGTTTTTGCTTTTTTTGGGATGTTCGCCATCCTTCTTCCCTCTACCGCACCCACCGCGCTCTCAGGGACTCTCCTGTTTCGGAGGGCCTTCTATCCCTCTCCTTCTGCGGGAAGAGCGATGGGTTTCGCGCCTCTGTTTGCGGTGGGGGAATGATATGGATGTTGGTGTTGGGAAGGGTGGTGAAGGAAGGGCGGCGAAGAAGCAGCGTATTCATCGATTAGACTAGAAGGAGCTGCTTTTGAACTTTTAGGACAGTGGATCCATTCCTGAGATAAGTCAGGGCGAGGATGGATGAGGCATGGGTGGGGATAAGTGGACTAGCCAAATGCAGGCAGGGTGAGAGAGAAAGGGAGTGCGCAGGGAGGGAATAAAGAAACAATTCTGTAAAGGCCTTCGTATCAATCAATTTTCATGAAAGAGAAGCTGATGTTTTTTGTTCTTTTATATGAGTCGCTTCTCATTGGTTTATTGATTAATTAATTCAAGATTATGGGCATCAATTTTTACTTTCCAACTTTTTACAATCAAATCTCTTGTCGATTAATAGATTAATTGATTGGCAGAGTAGGCGTGTTTTTATTTAACACCATTTTAAATTAAATAAAGATAAAATTTTAATCCTACTGGTTAGGTCAATTGCAAGGCCAGCCAGAACACCAGAACAGGACTTATCGAAAAGAAACACACATGATCGTAATTTAAACGGCACCAAGATAGGCCATGACCTTCATGACACTACTATAAAGAGCAGCTATGGAGGGGATGAGCTTGAATCGGCAAGGCAATCGTTGAGTAATCAATAGTGAAAGATTATAATCTTGATGGATCATGATGATCAGACGACTTCTAACAGCTGCGTTTAACTGCCGTTGAATGTTCTCCCTTTAAAAGTCTGGCTGAAGGTCTTTCGCTCAAAGGCGAAATCGCTGAAAGGAACAGTATGATGGGTCGATGTGCCAGCACCAACCAAAGTGTAGCAGAAAGTGCCGTCTAAGCTGGCCTCATAAGAGATTTCCGCATCGACTGTTCCGAGATAGGAACTTAGAACAATCTTTATCTTCTTTCCTGGTGCTAGGGGAACTTGAAACTCTTGGCTTGCAAGGATGAAAGACTTTTGTATAGTCTAAGAGCTGCCTGTTATGGTTTCTGTTGAAAAATTGGCGCCTGTTGCAAAATTGCCAATCTGAATGTTAATTCCAACGCCAGCCTGAGCAGATATTCCCTGGGTTGTCGACTGGCTCCAAGCTGATTCAAACGTGTTCTAGACTTGTGTAGTTATTGATAGCTTGACTACATTTTCCACCTCAAGATTGTTTTGGCTCTGTTAGCTTGCAATAACGGCCTTCTCGACGCCTGAGTTTAGGATCTGAATGTTGGCGGGTCTGAGCTTGATCAATGAGTTGTAAATATGATCTGTGTGCTATTACGGCTGGCCGATAGATGTACTACTGATATAGCTACCAGCTGGAGGAGGGTACTTCGAGCTTATCAACTTCCTCAGGTATTCTAGGTCGTTGAGGCCGAAAAACTAAATAGCCTTTGAGTCCAACTTATACACAAACTAGCCAGTTAACTCCGGCTTGCCGTCTGCATAAATGACCCTAATTGGGGAAATAGAAGCCTTATGAGCTGTTTCAGCCTAGTTGCTTGCCTCCATCTTCATGAATGATTATAACACCAAAAACTGAGGGAGAATTTGAGTCAAGGTTACTGCCGACGCTCTGCTTTCGCGTTCCGAAGCGCGGATCCGCGTTCCTCCCTTCGGAGTGCGGAGGACTCTCCTTCGGCTTCGCCCTCGGACAGCGCTTCGTCCTCTTTTTGGGGGGTTTTTGAGGGTCTTCAGTAAACGGGTAAACACCAAAGATACGAAAGCGTTCGAAGGGCCATTCTGTTCATGTCCGCCGAAACGCCGAAAATGGGGTTTTCGGACTCACCGCTGGCGAAGCATTCCCCTTTGCGACCCTTTTTGATTGTGGTACGGTTTTTGCTTTTTTTGGGATGTTCGTCATCCTTCTTCCCTCTGCCGCACCCACCGCGCTCTCAGGGACTCTCCTGTTTCGGAGGGCCTTGCATCCCTCTCCTTCTGCGGGAAGAGCGATGGGTTTTGCGTTCTCTGTTTGCGGTGGGGGAATGATATGGATGTTGGTGTAGGGAAGGGTGGTGAAGGAAGGGCGGCGATGAAGCAGCGTATTCATCGATTAGACTAGAAGGGGCTGCTTTTGAACTTTTAGGACAGTGGATCCATTCCTGAGATAAGCCAGGGCGAGGATGGATGATGCATGGGGTGGGATAAGTGGACGAGTCAAATGCAGGTAGGGTGAGAGAGGGATTGGGGTAAGGAAGGAAACAAGGAAAAGATTCTGCGAAGCCATGCAAAAAGTAAATAACGCATGCTGGGACACGGATTTATGTTTTATTATTGTTTGACTATCCTTCAAATTAAGTTTTGGGAATAAACATAAACTAAGGATACAGTATAGAGAGCCGGAACGTGTTTAGGAGACTGTATGAACTTTACATTCTTCGGTGAGGTCTAATATTCAATGATATCTATTATCTTAGAGCGTAGAAATATGATTTTGATGATGATTGATGATCAAACGATGTCTTCAAACCTGGTTTCTCCGTTAGCGTATGATCCGATCTCAAGAGTCTGGATATAAGTGCGGGGCTTGAAACCGAATTCGCTGAAAGTCAGAATGTGATGTTTGATATCACCACCATCCCAGACTTTCAATTCATCGCTACCAAGTGCAAATGGTTCAGAATTTTCTGTGTAGCAGAAATTACCCTCAAGACTGGCCTCATAAGTGATCTGTGCCTTGGCAGTTCCCAAGTAGGAGTATTGGACGGCTCTGCATGATTGCCCTGGCTTGAGGGTAGTGGTAGCACTAGCCGTATTCGTAATGGTCAGAGTCTACCTGAAGGTTTGGGACTTCCCGGTGGTGGTGTTGACTGTGGCAGTGATGCTTCCTCCTAAATCAACAATCTTTATCTGAATCCCAACGTGTGTTTCCACCGATACTTCCGTGGAGTATGTTTAGCTCCAGCTTGACTCAACGGAGTTCTCCACTTGGGTGGAAAGTGAGGAATTGACGATCATCTCGTTCGTTCCCATAGTGTTATCGAACGCCTGGTTGTTGATGGCGACCAACTTAACTTGCGGTTCCAGGATCTGAATGTTGATGGGCCTAAGCTTTAGGATAGGCTTGTCCAGGCAATCTTTGTGTATAGGACGAAAGCTTGGGTGTATTGTCCATGTAGTAACATGCCTCTTATGTCCAGGAGGATATTTTGTGGCAATCATTTTCTGTGTGGTAAGATAGTCAAGGCCATATATCTAGCAAACCTTTTAGTCAGTTCCATATGAAACAGACCCGGAGTATTCAGGTTAGCCATTTTCATACTTGACTTTCATTGGGGGAGTTTCAGTTACGTCAGATTATTTCTCCATGTTTATGAATGATTATAACACCAAAAACTGAGGGAGAATTTGAGTCAAGGTTACTGCCGACGCTCTGCTTTCGTGTTCCGAAGCGCGGATCCGCGTTCCTCCCTTCGGAGTGCAGAGGACCCTCCTTCGGCTTCGCCCTCGGACAGCGCTTCGTCCTCTTTTGGGGGGTTTTTGAGGGTCTTCAGTAAACGGGTAAACACCAAAGATACGAAAGCGTTCGAAGGGCCATTCTGTTCATGTCCGCCGAAACGCCGAAAATGGGGTTTTCGGACTCACCGCTGACGAAGCACTCCCCTTTGCGACCCTTTTTATTTGTGGTACGGTTTTTGCTTTTTTTTGGGATGTTCGCCATCCTTCTTCCCTCTACCGCACCCACCGCGCTCTCAGGGACTCTCCTGTTTCGGAGGGCCTTCTATCCCTCTCCTCCTGCGGGAAGAGCGATGGGTTTTGCATTCTCTGTTTGCGGTGGGGGAATGATATGGATGTCGGTGTTGGGAAGGGTGGTGAAGGAAGGGCGGCGATGAAGCAGCGCACTCATCAATCAGAATAGGATCAACGGTCAGTGCAAATTTAGGACGGTGGATCAATTTCTGAGTAAAGTCAGGGCGAGGATGGATGATGCATGGCGATGGCGCAAACGAAATTCAAATATTCGGACCGGGAGGGGACGATGTGGGGTTGGGAATAATGAAAAAATTCTGGAGAGGCATAATCACCAATTAATTCTTAGGGTAAAAGGATGATTGCTTTCTTTTCTATAAATAGCTAAATAATTTAATTTGATTAATTAATAGGGAATATATTCATGCTTTAATTTTTTGAAAGATTAATCTTTTTGTATATTTAATTTCATACTTTTTTCCATGTGTTTGACGAATTCCCTTTTTTAAAAAAATCCTTAAGACTTTAATTTGATATGTTTTTTAATCCTATAGGCCCTCAGTCCTCGTAAATATCTTCAATCTATAAAGAGATTACATTTTTTCAATAGTCCTTTACGTTTTTCTTTACCTTAGCCAAACTTTTTGCAATATCTACAAAACAAGAAACAGTATACAATCTTATTAAAGTATATAAAGCCTGATTATTTCAATAAAAGCATAAAAAGCTACATACGAAATTGCTAATCATAAAGATCAATCTTTATTTCTTATTCAAACAAATACAAACAAAATGATTGATGTTCTATCCATAAATCCTTAAAAAAGATAAAAGAATAGTAAATATGTAATAAAAGTGATAAAAATGAATGTTTGAGATCATGTAGGTTTTAAATTGGCATTAAACTGCATGTTTTATATATTCTATTGGTCATTATCTTCCTTTATTGGAGCTGCCACGCTCACCCTAAGTTAGTTCACATATTTTTCTCGATATTTAGCATAGTGGCTCTATAGGCCTCGGCAATATGTCAGAAGATTCTTCAATTGACTGACTGAACCTTTGTCTAGCACCCTATCACTATTTTCACTTATTTTTGTGTTCTCCATTTCATTATACTGGATAGTTTCTCTCTCTAATTCTTTTATGACCTTTTATAAATCTACCCAAAAGCTGTAATCCTTGATCTTGGCTTGGCATTCGATGATCTTGACTCGACATATAAGCTCATGATTGTCTTTTTTGGATTAGGTAAAGATTTTGGTTGCTGGGTTGAATGCACTGAACTGAGACAGCATTGCACTTCCTTTAGCCTCTCTCTACCTTTTCTTTTTGAACTTAAACTCTTCAAGGGTATCCTTTGATTTTCGGTAATACTTTAATGCTTCCTTAAATTCCTTGAAGATTTTGTAGATTTCTGCATAGTAATAGTAGATCATATAGGTCTATGAGTGGATAGACTCTTCGTGGTTCTATTCTCCTTTGAAGTATATCTAATTAAACAAGTACTGAGCCTCATCGATATTTTTCAGGGCTCTTTCCTTATCCTTTTCAGGAATAATCGAGTAAATCATACCCAAGTTGCACTTGATCTTCGCTACTACTAAAGCCTTTTCTCCTGATGTCATCTTGAACATCTCTGCAGATTCTTAGAATTTTTACCTGGCTTTGTCATACTATTTTTCCTTGAGGTATAGGATTCCAAAATGGTTGAGAGAGTTGGCAATATCACTGTGCTGGTTGTTGTACAATTTGACGATGAAGTTGTGGTAGGAGAATAGGTTTTCCTCTGCTTCATTATACCTGCAAAGGAAGGTATAGGTTCTGCCCAACTGAAGCTAGAGCTTATATTTGTGGTGGTATTTTTCCAGCTATTTCTTGCTTAGGATCTCTTTCAACATGTTCAATGCCTTTTCGAAGCATTTTAGGGCATAGCTGAATTAGCCGATATCCAAGTAAGCCATACCCATCGTGTATAATGTCTTAGTGACAATTGTATGCTTAGGTTTATTCTTGAATGGGACTACTTTTATCTGCTCCCGAAGAATGTCGATGGATTATTGGGAATCCTTGAGATTCCTGTGGCATTGAGCAATATCGATGACTGTCTTAATTGATCGGGGGTCGTTTTAGCCATAGTAATGAGTCTGTGTGACGAACTACTTTTCTAGGTAGCTGATAGCTGTATTGGTCGATGCAACTGATTTCGATTCTTGTTCTATTTAAGCAAGCATGTGATAGGTCTTCGGAATCTCATCATCTTGCGTGGAGGTTTCTTTGAATGAGGATAACGATTGCTAGAGCTTGTGGATATATCTTTCCTTGTTCTTGTCGAAGTCTTGCCTCCTTCTTTGGATCTATATCTTTCTGATATCAATCAGCGACTTATCGTAGCTTTTTTGCTCAATCAGCTATGAGAGCTTCAGTTAGGTTTCAGAATACTTCTTCTCAAGCTACTCCAGATCAATCTGGTCGTCACCTTACAAAAACTAAGAATTTTGGCCATCAATTGGTAAACCAAGGTTTTTTCCAGGTAAACATTTTTGTGGTTGTGGAACGAAATGTCGTTTTCATTTACTTTTGTAAGAATTTAGTTGATTAAAGCCTATGCCTCCTTCAGGACGGCCATCATTTCCTTATAGTTTTGCATTGACTCCTTGATGTGCGCTATTTGCATTTTAACCTATAACTGTCCATATGCAATATCGAAATCCCAGCCATCTTTTTGCTTAAGCGCATCTTCAATGGCTTCGTTGGCATCCGTTAGTTGGTTTTACGCTTAGTCAAACTTGTCTAGGCTGTGTCCTGCCTCAGAGTATTTCTTGGTTATATCGATTTCCTTGATGATCTACTCTTTGTCTGAAAGGATGGCTTCTAGGAACCTGGCACCACTTGATGTGTGCTTTATGTTCTTTCGCTATGTGAGCAAAATGATCATATGTTCTAAAGCCTTTGCAGGTTCTCCGTTCAGAATTAAAGCTTATGATTTTTTTATGATCAGCTACACCTATTGAGCACGATTTTGACCCTTCGCTTAGATGATTTTTGCCTCATAATAGTCTACGCACTTCTGAGTCTCATTACTTTTCAAGAAAACTTGGCCCAGGTCTTGCAAATGGTCTTTTTAGCCCATAAGCTCTTTGTAAGTATAATACGCCAATCTATCATCCCTTCTCAACAGTTAAGGATTTTTTGAATTCAACACATTGAAGATTGTACCATACTTCAAGACAAAGTATTCAAAGCCATCCCTTACTTCCTTGCCGACCACTTTGAAGATGTTCAGTGTGTTGAACAAAACCTAGCTTTCTTAGTAACGTGATATATCGGCTAGGTTAACGAACCCATAGTCATTCTAAAGCGCAGCCGCATTGGGGTCTATCATATCATCAAAGATAATCTAAATAATCTTGTTATGCTTTCTGTCTTTTGCAAAATTTTGAGCAACATTTGGGTCAAGGGTAGTCGAGACAAAGCCATGGATCTCAATATAGCTTCCAATGCAAGACTCAAGATACCTACATTACGATTAAGACAGGTCTGCGCCTCGATAGAGCTTTAGATCCTTCCTGCTTTGGCTGTAAGGGTACTGTTCTCGGTATATGTTTTTGATGGCATGGAACATCTTGTTAAAGGGTTCACCGATGATGAAGAACTCCTCTGTATCTTTGGCCATGCGCAGGGTATTGTTGAGGCACCTGTAAAAGAAGGTGTCTTAAGTGTAAAATCTCAATATTTCCTTGTGGTTAAAGGGGTAAGTGAGGTAATACTTCATAAATTATTTGTCTTTTTGAGTATCGTACATCTTCTAGCATTGCTCAATGAACCTGTTTTTTGACGTTTACATATCCACCTTATTCTTGTTGAGGTTCGCAAGGCAATAGATGTTACTTCTGTAGGAAATTAACTCAGCCTTATCTTTTATCTTCAATTTCATGAAATTCGGCAACCTTACTTTCTAGAGAGTGTCGGCTTATTTCAAAATTTTTACTTTTTCCAAGTCTTCTCGCACAGACAAGAGTATGCTATCATAGTTATCATCAACGCTTCTCACCTTAAAGCTGAAATCGCTTTTTCTTATTTTTCTCACAACTTAAATATTCTTTTCAGTGACCACTTTTACCATGATGCAGTGCGGGTGTGCGAGCACCTCATCGAAGTGCTAGATGACAGATTAATCTAGGGCCACTTTGCATTGGTATTTCTCAATCCAAAATCTGAGGTCTTATATTTCCGTGCATATTGGCAGATCATTCTCCTGGAGGTCCAGGGTGCGATATGACTCTTTGAATTTTCGATAAAGGTCGGCCATTGCTTGGTTCTCGATACTTTTGATATCCCTGTGAAAGATGACCCAGAGATATGTGTCCCTCTGGAATACCAATTTGAAGAAATTTTCTTGAGGGCGGTTAATGACGGCTTAGTCTCTCCTAATCTCATCTCTTCTGTCTCTTCTGCGGGCGCGACTTTTATTTCTGTTCATGGGGATGGTCTTGGGTCGGAAGATGTACTTGGCATTTTGCTCTGACATGTGGTTTTAAAGGTTTTAAATAGAATTAGCTAATCAGTTCATTTGAATGGTTAAAGATAAAAAAGATAAGCTATATGATTAAATGGAGTCACTTGCGTCTAGAAGTAAGATCTTTGCTCGGATGCTCTACATAAAAAGGCCATTTGGCCCCCGTCCTTTTCCCCAGGAGTTACTACGTGAATTTGGCCTTATTTTAGATGTCCTAAGCCTTTTTCATCATCTTACTTTTGTCTTAGAGTCTTTGGAGTCTTTCTTGGGTTTGCTTATTGTTTTACTTTTTACTTTTGTAGTTTTATATTTGATAGCTATATCTATTATACAGACTTTTCCTCATTGCGGTTAGGCTTAGTTGAATGGCTTTAGTTATGCTTTCTTTCGATTCTCATGGTCTGTGTCTACCTTTTCACAACTATTTTAGCATTTTGCTGATGAGCATGTTAGTTTGCCTATCGATTATTCCGCCCTTTTACTAATTTTTATTGGCTTAACTCAACCTTTGCGAGATAGGCGATTTTCGCTTTTTCTTTTTACTCATCCTTTTTTTTATGGACTTAATATTTTGATGCTTGAGTATATTATTATGATGTTATTATGATAAGACTATGATACTAGCTCTCGACCAGTATTTCTATTCATACGAAATTAATAGGTAAATGCTTTAATTTGGCTAATCAATAGTTCATGGTCGTGATCAGCTAATATCATGATGAGCATGCAAGAGAAAAAGCCCAAGTATTAAGTTGGGTACGCTTCTCATATCGTGAATCTTTGATATTTGAGTTACAGCTTGCCTTCTTAATTGTCTATTAAGAAGTGGATAAAATATTCAGAATCTTATACAAATAAATGATTGGGAGCCCATAAATCCTTATGTTATTGGCAAAGGACAGCAGATATGTGATAAAGATAATAAAAATAATGATTAAGATCATCATATTGGTTTTAAATTGGCATTAAACTGCATGTTTTATATTTTATTGTCATATTCTTCCTTTATGGGAGAAACTGCGCTCACACTAAGCTAGTTCACATATTTATCTCGATATTTAGCGTAGTGGTCTAAGGTTTCGACAATAGGTTAGCAAATACTTCAATTGGCTGGCCGAACCTTTGTCTACCACTTTATCACTATTTTCAATTATTATGGTGTTCTCCATTTGATATACTGGATAGTTTCTCTCTCCAGTTCCTTGATACCTTTTATAAATCTACCATAAGACTTAAATCCTTGATCTTGGCTTGCATTCGATGATCTTGACTCGACATATGAATTCATGAATATCTTTTTTAGATTAGCTCAAGATTTTTTTAGATGAGTTAAACGAACTGAACTGAGACAGCATCATACTTCCTCTAACATCTCTCTATCTTTTCTTTTTGAACTTAAACTCCTCAGTGTATCCTTTGATTTCCGGTAATACTTAATGCTCTTGAATTCCTTGAAGATTTTGTATATCTCTGCATAATAATAGTAGATCATATAGGTCTAAGAGTGGATGGCTCTTCGTGGTTTTATTCGCCTTTGAAGTATATCTAATTGAACAAGTACTGAGCCTCATCGATATTTTTCAGGGCTCTTTCCTTATCCTTTTCAGGAATAATCGAGTAAATCATACCCAATTGCACTTGATCTTCGCTACCACTAAAGCCTTTTCTCCTGATGTCATCTTGAACATCTCTGCAGATTCTTAAAATTTTTATGGCTTATCATACTATTTTTCCTTGAGGTATAGGATTCCAAAATGGTTGAGAGAGTTGCAATATCACTGTGCTGGTTGTTATGCAATTTGACGATGAAGTTATGGTAGGAGAATAGGTTTTCCTCTGCTTCATTGTACCTACAAAGGAAGGTATATGTTCTGCCCAACTGAAGCTAGAGCTTATATTTGTGGTGATATTTTTCCAGCTATTTCTTGCTTAGGATCTCTTTTAGCATGTTCAGTGCCTTTTAGAAGCATTTTAGGGCATAGCTGAATTAGCAGATATCCAAGTAAGCCATACCCATCGTGCATAATTCCTTAGTGACAATTGTATGATTTGGTTTGTTCTTGAATGGGACTACTTTATCTGCTCCCGGAGAATGTCGATGGATTATTGGAATCCTTTAGATTCCTGTGGCATGGCAATGTCATGACTGTCTTAATTGATCGGGGGTCGTTTTCGCCATAGTAATGAGTCTGTGTTACGAATTACTTTTCCAAGTAACCGATGGCCGTATTGGTCGATGCAACTGATTTGATTCTTGTCTATTTAAGCGAGCATGTGATAGGTCTTCGGAATCTCATCATCTTGCGTGGAGTTTCTTTCAAAGAGGATAACGATTGCTAGAGCTTGTGGATATACTTTCCTTGTTCTTGTTGAAGCTTGCCTCCTTCTTTGGATCTATATCTTTCTGATATCGATCAGTGACTTATCGTAGCTTTTTTGTTCAATCAGCTATGAGAGCTTCAGTTAGGTTTCAGAATACTTCTTCTCAAGCTACTCCAGATCAATCTGGTCGTCACCTTAAAAAACTAAGAGATTTTGGCCATCAATTGATAAACCAAGGTTTTTCTAGGTAAACATTTTTGTGGTTGTGGAATGAGATATCGTTTTCATTAACCTTCGTAAGGATTTAGTTGATTAAAGCTATGCCTCCTTCAGGACAGCATCATTTCCTTATAGTTTTGCATTGACTCCTTAATGTGCGATTTGCAATTTGACTTACAGTGTCCATATGCGATGTCGAAATCCCACCATCTTTTGCTTAAGTGCATCTTCAATGGCTTCGTTGCATCGTTAGTTGGTTTTATGCTTAGTCGAACTTGTCTAGGCTGTGTCCTGCATAGAGTATTTCTTGGTGATATCGATTTCCTTGATGATTTATTCTTTTCTGAAAGGATGGCTTCTTGGAACCTGGCACCACTTGATGTGTGCTTTATATGCTTTCTTTATGTAAGCAAAATAGACATATGTTCTAAAGCTTTTGCCGGTTCTCCATTTAGAATTAAAGCTTATGATTTTTTTATGGTAAACTCCACCTATTTAGCACGATTTTTTCCTTTACTTAATTGATTTTGGCTTCATAGTATTCCACAGACTTTTGCGCCTCGTTACTTTTCAAGAAACTTGGCCCAAATCTTGCAAATGGTCTTTTTAGCCCATAAGCTCTTTGTAAGTATAATACGTCGATCTATCATCTTTGCTTAGCAGCTATGGATTTTTCGAGTTTAGCACATTGAAGATTGTACCATACTTCAAGACAAATATCAAAGCCGTCTCTTACTTCCTTACCGACCACTTTGAAGATGTTCAGTGCGTTGAACAAAACCTAGCTTTCTTAGTAACGTGATATATCGGCTAGGTTGACGAACCCATAGTCATTCTAAAGCGCAGCCGCATTGGGTCTACCATATCGTCAAATAATATTTAGATAATCTTGTTATGTCCTCTATCTTTTGCGAACTTTTGAGCGACAGTTGGGTCGAGAGTAGTCGAGACAAAGCCATGGATCTAAATGTAGCTTCCTATGCAAGACTCAAGATGCTTGCATTACGATTTCGACAGGTCTGCGCCTCGATAGAGCTTTAGATCCTTCCTGGTTTGGCTGTAAGGTACTGTTCTCGGTATATGTTTTTGATGGCGTGGAACATCTTGTTAAAGGGCTCACCAATGATGAAGAACTCCTCTGTATCTTTGGCCATGCGCAGGGTATTATTGAGGCACCTGTAAAAGAAGGTGTCTTAAGTGTAAAATCTCAATATTTCCTTGTGATTAAAGGGATAAGTGAGGTAATACTTCATAAACTATTTGTCCTTTTGAGTATCGTACATCTTCTAGCATTGCTCAATGAACCTATTTTTTGAGTTTACATATCCACCTTATTCTTGTTGAGGTTCGCAAGGCAATAGATGTTACTTCTGTAGGAAATTAACTCAGCTTTTCTTTTACCTTCAGCTTCATGAAATTGGCAACCTTACTTTCTAGATCTTACCTGGTTGTTTCATAATCCTCACCTTTTCCATATCCTCTCGCACAGACAAGAGTATATAATCATAGTTATCATCACGCTTCTAACCTTAAAACTGAAATCGCTTTTTCTTATTTTTCTCACAACTTAAATATTCTTCTCAGTGACCACTTTTGTCATGATGCAATGCGGGTGTGCGAGGACTTCATCGAAGTCCTATATGACAGATTAATCTAGGGCCACTTTGCATTGGTATTTCTCAATCCAAGTCTAAGGTCTTATATTTCCGTGCATATTGGCAGGCCATTTTACTAAAAGTCCAGGCTGCGATAAGCCTCTTTGAATTTGTGATAGAGGTCTACCATTACTTAGTTCTCGATACTCTTGATATCCTGTGGAAGATGACCCAGAGATATGTATCCCTCTGGAATACCAATTTGAAGAAGTTTTGTTGAGGCCGGTTGATGGCGGCTTAGTCTTTTCTATTTCTATCCATTCTTTCTCTTGTGCGGGCGCGAATTTTGTTCCTGTTCATGGGGAGGGTATTGGGTCGGAAGATATACTTACCATTTAGCTAGGACATGGTTTTAATAAAAATAAAAATTAATTTATATGATTAAAGGAGTCACATGTGTTCCAGAAGCAAGAGCTTCGCTTGGATCTCTACATAAAAAGGTCGTCTGTTTCTTCGTCCTTTTTCTTGCGTAATTACTCCTTAATTTGGCCTTGTTTTAGATGTCCTCAGCTTTCTCATCATCTTCTTGTATTTTTGCTCCGTTGTTATCAATTAGTCGTTCAGGATTCTGTTCCAATTCTAAGCCCCACTATGTTTCTTTGCCTTGTACATCCCCAGATAGTTTTGGTAATTTGATTGGTATTTATACTGCTAGAGCCTTATAACACTTTTGTTTTAGAGTCTTTGGAGTCTTTCCTTTGTTTGCTTACGGATTTACTTTTATTTTTGCAGTTTTATATTCGATAGCTATAACTATTATACAGATTTCTCCTCATTGCGGTTAGGCTTTGACGAATGACTTTGTGTATGCCCTGGTTGGATTCTCATGCTCTGCGTCTGCCTTTTCACAACTTTGGACAGATTGGCCTCTCGATCATCTGTTAAAGGGGCTGCCAGCTGGATTGATTGAGATTTTTATGCGACAGTAGCGTTTTCTTCCTCCCTTTACTCTGGATTCGGAAGAGTCCTAGCTCTCTGTCTTTTGGAGAAGAGACTGACAACAAGTTCACCATATTTTAAGCGTTTCTTACGACCATTGTGTCTGTTGATTTATTTGATAAGTTTCTCCTCTTTTTCCGTTGTAGTAATCTTATATTTGTTCTGTCCATTTGGTCTTCTTATATTTGCGAGTGGGATAATTGATCGATGTTGATCTTTGTCTCTTCAAGCTCCTTTCATTTTCTCTATTGAGCAAACGAGATTACTAAAATTATTGGATGTCAGAAGTGTGAAGGTGCGGACAGCGCTAGATGAGGCGTAGTTTGTGCTGGCTTTACTATCTTAAACTATCTATCTTTAGCTTTTACAGCTATTTTCCTATTTTAGCATTTTGCTGATGAACGTGTTGGTTTGTCTGTCGATTATTCTGCCCTTTTACCGATTTTTCTTGGCTTAGCTCAACCTTGCGAGATAGCGTTTCGCTTTTACTCCCTTTTGCCTGTTACTACGATTATTGTTTCGCTTTATTTTAGGAAAATTGGTGTTTGAGGCTCATTACTATTTTGCATGTTTGGTTTTTCTTTTTTTATTCAAGTTCCTTCTTCTGTTATCTGTAATATTTGACCAACTATATGGCATTCCTTTGTGCCTACCGATCATCGGCAATTGTCTCTCGCATGCGAAGTTGGCTAGCAGTTCTATTTTAATTCCTAATAGAGGAAATCTCATGGTTGACTTCTTTGAGTGTGCTTATAATCTTCTATTTTTCGTGTAAATTTCGATTAATTTATTCTGGTGGCTGCTTTTTGTTTTTATTGATGTTTATTAATGCGATATGTTATTTTTGGTGATTATTTTCCTCCTTTGCTCGTATCATCATTCTCATCCTAAACCTGCGATTCTGTAATTGCTTCGTTTATCTGTTTATGATGTTCTTTAATGATAATATTGGAGGATGATGGTTACTGCTTGATGATAAATATGATGTATTATCTTTTATGTTATACTCATGGAGGGTTGACGATTATTTTGCTTATTTTATAGATCTTTTTGCTTGGAGCTTGAACCTTAAGTCATGGAATTGACAATAAGAGTAATATATATTTATCAATCGAAGCAATAAATAAAAAATATAAATTACCATCAGACAATCCCTTTTCCAAAATATTAAAAAGCTTATTGTCATATTATTGTTTTATTAGATAGTTTATCTCAGAAATAAGTACGATTATTAATAAAAAATAAATGGGAAGTTGCATAGATTGTGAGATGATGATGGAGGAGCTTAAGCTGTCCTCCCTCGGGAGAGCCTGGCTGCTGGCCGGAGCAACAAGATTGGGCCTTAGATTGTCCCTTTATCTCATAGCCGAGTCATGAATGACTAAAGCATCTCAAATAAGAGCAGCTTAAGCCGGAGGAAAAATGCCAACGCAGAAAAATCCACAGTATAAGCCTCCAAAAGATTTTTATAGTTGATTGATCTGAAGGATATCGATAGAAAGCTAGAAGAAACCTAGCAGATCCTCACAAAGGATCCTGAGCAAGCCATCTACAACTATCTCCACATTTCTGAGTCTATCATCAGTTCTGAAGATCGGAGCTACTAAGTGATGGAGAAATTCGCATTTTCGCAGGCCCAACTGGCGAACCTTTATATTTAGTCCAACAAACCGAACTATACTTTCCACCTATAAAATGCTCTCAAATTGTACAGAAAGTTTTAGGCTGACTTTTTTGAAGAAATTACCACTCTTCTCAATAACGCTGCCATCAAAAAGGAAAAATAAGATAAATACGGTGAAGCAATTGAGTTTTACAATGAAATTATAAGAATTCAGGATAAATATATAAGTAGCAATGATAGACGAAAGCTAATCACGCAGAATAACCTAGCATGTGCCTACTACGAGAATGGAAAGAAAGAACAAGGCGAAAAAATATTCAATAAACTGATTTCCCAAATAAAACGATAAAAAGTGGACGTTGCCATTAAGAAACTAATTGAAGACAACTTTGAATTCTATTCAGGTTCATCATGAACATGTTACCTCATCAATAATCATTATTACATATTATTACTTATCAATTATTATGAGCGCATGTGTATGTATGATCATTTCCTAATCTTGTTCTCCTTGACGACGATTCCTTGGCTGGTGGCCATGATCAGCTTGGAGGGGTCATTGTACCTGAAATCGGCCTGCACCACCTTTCCTTCTCCCTTAGAGATCAGGTAAGTCCTGTCTCCCTTCACTGCCTTTCCCAGTTCCAGACCACTGTGTACTCTCCGAAACCGCTGATGATGAAACGCTCGATGCTGTCCTTGCTTTCGTCGAACTTTGCAGGCAGGAAGCAGAAATCGCGGATTCCATATCTTTGGAGGTCTTCAAGCGAAATTTCCAGCTTGATGGGAGTGGGTCTCTCATTGAGTGCGATTTTCCTCTCGAAGAGGGAAACATCATCGTCGTTTTCAGTGGGGATCAGCCTCAAGTACCTTCTGAAGGTGGCCAAAACCCACTTGCCGTCCTTTGTGGTGTCAGGTGGATGACTGAATCGCCGGTTGATGTGAACTTGTTGTTGGCGTTTTGCCGATCTGCTTGAAAAACCTGATCTCACCGTTCTTGGCGCCAGTCACAAAAGTGCCGTTTCCAGTCACGTTGATGGCGGTGAATTGGGGATTTCCACTGTATTCCTTCAGACTTCCTACGCCTTCCTTGGTCCTTGGGTCGATCTCGTAGATGGTGTTTTCGCTGACTGCCTTAAAGGTCTTGAAGTTGGTTGTTTCTGCAAGTTTATACTCGGGGCAGATGCTGACGATTCCTCCTTTCTTGGGCTTGGATCCTAAATAGCACTAAAAGTACATATTCTTCAACCAGTTTCGACTTGACGAGGTCTTGGTAGTAGATCTTTCCGTCAGTTCCTCGAATAAACGCCTTGGAGTCAGAGTCATGAAGCAAAAGCTCCCCAATTTCCACCTCATTTCCCTCTCTATTGAAGAGCTTCCTTTTGTCGTTTTGCTTGATACGGCTGTTCTCATCGATATGGAGAGTTTCCATCAAGGCTCCCAAGGAGGCGATTTCGAAATCTCCAATTTTAGCCTGGCAAAAATTGCTATAGTTGATGCCATTTTTGATCTCCTCATCTTCGAAAATGAAATTCTTCTCTCCGATCTCTTCGATGGTCTATTTTTCTTGGTAGAGGACAACGATTTTGCTCTTCATCATTTCCTCAACTGCTGGTTCTTCGTTGCTGATCCTTTTCATGTATGCCAATTCCTCAGCAGGCACATCATCCTCAACTTTTCTCTTGGACTTCAGTTCATACATGACTTCGAACATGTTGTACTTGAGACTGAGGGCGGCGTCTCTCTTGCCTTCGAAGTTGACTTCGATGATCCTGCAATCGTGGTCGATATCGATCCACCGAATGTACCCCTTGTCGACGTTGATCTCGTAGTTGAGGCTGGAGTCGACTGTCTTCTTGACCACCACGTAGCCGGCTGCATTGATGATCTCGAACTCATACACGTAGTCTGGGTAGCTCTTGAGCACGAAGATAGCAGTCTCCAGGATCAGTTTTCTCTATCTTTGCTCCACCTGATGGTATGAGCAGGTATGCACCATTTTGTTCTCTTGCTTCTGGGCCTCCTTGATTAGGACATCATTCAATTGCTCTTTTTCGGATGAGCTGATGCCGCTGCTGACGTTCTTGTTGGTCTTGACTTCGTTTTTGTAGACCGGTATTCCCGCCAATTCTCTGCAGAAGACCATGTGGTCCTTGATGTGTTCGTCCTTTGACAGTCTCTTCAAGATTAGACAGAGGATCTCCTTGAACTCCGGCTTGCTCTACGGCTCCATGTAGCATCCCACGTGTTCGGTCTATTGCTCCAATTGCCACTCGAAGCATCCGAAATGTTTGCCCGCCTTATTGATGGTGAAGGTGACTGCATTCATATTCAAATGTATGGGAAGCTGGTACTCCTCTCCCTTGTCTCCCTTGAAATCGAGGCAGAACTGGTCGTTGTCTTCGGCGAACGAGATGGTGCAAATCTGCAATCTGAATCATGGAGGTTGTACTTGATGTTTCTGGTGGTATTGGCAACTTCGAAGAGGGTTCCTCTGGCCTTGAACTCCTTGATGCGTTCGCTGAGGTCCTTCTCGAATCCCAATATCTTTTGAAGAAATTCATTGGTGGATATTATAAATTATAGTTTAACTAGTGAGTATTAGTATAAGCTATGAGTGTTACCTCCACGCAGTGGATAGGCACACGCCAATCCACCCTAGTCACCGTCTTCCTCTCCTACTTGGTACTGCCTCACCTACGCAGCTAAACTTCACCTTGCAATGGATGGCGCGGCAGACCAAGGAGTAAAAGATAACGTATCGGATAAGGAGCATCCATTTCAAGGTGCTCCTGTATGGCATCTCAGGTACGCAAGGGGTGATAAAGCGCTATTCGGTTGCAATTTGCTGCAGAGTGGAATATTTCAAGCCCTGATGAGTTGGGGAATTTTTCTCATGGTTGCCTTTCTGCATTATTTGAATTTCAAAGACACAGACGCTAAGAAGAGAGCCATTGCGGATTGTATCTTCTATGCGTTGCTGGTCATCTGGTTCGTGGGAGTGATAGTGGACTATGGGCTGGCCAATTGATAATAAATGCAATTTCTACTTCGATTAAAAGTTATAAAAAGGTTGAGGTTAACGGGATTCGAACCCATGAGCAAAGGATTTGGGGGTCCAAAGCTAGACCAGCCTATAACCTCAAGGATGAATGTTAGAAATCCAAAAAGATACAATCCGCTTATTTTTTCAATAATATATAGCTATTTATAATGATCGGCCTTATTTCTTTTATACTCACGGGGAGGGATGGACAAGATAAATGCATAAAAATCAGGAATATTAGCACGCCCAATCAGAACTATATCTTATCGATAAGCCGATGCTTGCTGTCCATTTTCTGGTCGATTTGCGGCAGGTTTATTTGGCTATCCTCCTCAACAGTGACGCTTTGTCTCTTCAAGTTGCTCAATTCGAACAGAGTGCCATTGTACTTCAAAAAATCTACTATCCTGGCGTGATCCTTCTCTAGATACTCTCGATAGAACACCTTATAATTCTCAGATCGATTTTTATCTTCTGGTTCATTTTGCCAAGCTCTATTTCTATGTTGAATTTGCCCTTCTCGATAAAGGCCTTCATCTCGAAGCTTTTCCCCTATGCCTCGATGATCCCGGTATAAAGAACATTCCTCTATGCTCTGGGGGTGCGATATTAATGGAAGTTCATTCTGCTGAGCTGTTGTTGGGATTTGTTATCGGAGCTTTCCATATTCCGATTGAAGATTTTGGTATGTTTGAGTACTGATTTTTATTAATTCTGCTGTTCCTCTTCGGGTTCCTGCGTGATTGCTCTTTTCCTGAAGCCGTTGGGTACTGATCTCTTGGATATTTTCTGTATCTTCTCCAGCAGGATGCGGTTTGATCTCTAGATCTCCGTGTTTTTTTGCTACTCGATCATGTATTTCTTCTCCTTGTTGAGGCCGACTTTAGAATAGTTGTAATGCTCTCCGAAGAGTCGCTTCTGCAGAAGCTTGCGTTGCTATTTCAGAGCGTACCGGATCTTCCAGCTGTTGTACTGGCCCTGCTTGGACTCAGTGCCGTCGCCGAATGATGAATCATCGTTTCCTTGGAAAAACTTCCCCTGCATAGTTATATTGTAAATATAAATTAGAGAAACTAAAATAAACCCATCGTGGGGGATATAGGGAAGGGATTGATGCAGGAAATAAAGTCGAATCAGAATCATATTATAAAACGATTTTCTGGTCGTTATGCCCAACGGTTTGCCTATTTAGCCTTGCCCACGAATTCGCCCAGAGCCTTGTCCTTTCCTGCCTTGAGCGTCTTTTCTATGGTTGCCTTCATGTCGCGCTCTGGGTTTTTGATTATCTTCTTGGCGCGCCGTTACTTCAGCTCGTTGTTGTTTGCCTATATTTGCTAGATTAGCTTCAGTCCGCCATCAAGGGGTAATTATTGCAGGTTTTACTCATCGCTGTCTCCCTATTCAATCCTATCTTCGCGGTAAGGCTCGTCGATGGTCTTGGGTAAGCTTTGCCCAAGAGTCAGCATCGGAGGCAGAGGGTTTCTCTGGTATGAGCCGTTGAATGAGCTGAAGGTGACGTACTCGCATCCGACGTTTCTGGAGAATTTGGCCTTTAGGATTTCGAACTCTCCGCCCGTCCAGCCTTCAAACTCATCCTATACGGCGTTATCATCGTGCAGGTAGTACTCAGGGTCCTTCTCGTCCTTGCTGCTGTAGTTTTTGTATCTTCGTAGGGAGTGGTTATCGAAGATGAAGTGATGCGCGGGTATCTTTATGGGAAGCGAGCAGATAGAGCTGATGGGTTCTGTTTCTAGGCCGGGGAGGGCTGATGATTTGTTGTACCACTATTCCTCGCCCGAGACTCTCGATTTGGGGATGACTTTGGTGTGGCTGTAATAGTCGGGGGCGAAGGCTAGTTCTCCGAATCTAAGATGGTCCACCTTGTGGGGAACGATCGCCTTCACCTCTTTCAGGTCGTCGAAAGTGGTCCTTCCTTATGGCTTCAGCACTGTGTCCTTGTAGGTATCGTTTCCTTATTCGATCTGCAGTGGGAAGTAGGAGGGCGCCAATGCGTCTAAGCCAAAACTGAAGTTTATTTCTTCCTAAATAGATGAATTGATACACTGAGAGTATAGCCCTGCTGTTGGTCGAGCGCCTTCGCATAGCTTTCCTCTACCTTCTTCCTCACTTCCTGCTTGGTGGAGCATCCTGCCAAGAAGGCCTTGATTTTGGTCACCTCTTCAGCAATCTATACTTGAGGATGACCCTTGACCCAGCATTCATGAACCTCAGCAGCGCCTGTCTTCGATTATGATGCTCATCATTTTTTTTATCGTCCCATGTGCTTTCCTTAGGTACAAGTATCTTATACTATACTCCGACTTCATTTGACGTTTCTGGGTTGTGTCGCTGGATGCATCTTGCCTCTAGTGCATTATTGCGAACGCGTTCCACTTCTCTTACTAGTTCCTTTTCAAACTAGATTTCCTCTTCGGTCATGGCCTTATCGCCCAAGTAGGGAGAGAATTTTATCTATTTTTACTTGTCAAGCTCTTGGATCCGGTTGAAACGGTTTAGGTACTATCGCTATGCGATCTTGGCTGGGTTTAGGGTCTTGGTCGGGTCCTACTATGGAACGATCGTCCGCTTTGCGCTCATCAGCTTGGGGTAACTGGTACGGATGTTGGTCCTCTTGAGGGTGGAGAGGCCGAGGTTTTGGGGAGGCTGCGGCAAGGGGTTGTTCCCCTGCATGGTTGCCGACAGATTGGCAGTATTGATGGCAGATTGGTTTCCCTATCCGCTGGGTTTCCTCCTCAAGGGCATGTTGGGCGTCTTCTTGCCCTCCTCGTCCTTGAGGGGGGCCAGCTTGGAGGACTTCACTCTTTTGGAGAGGGACTGAGGAGCTTTCTGTACGCCGGAGCCGACGATGGCGATGGGCAGAGGCTGGAAGTCGAACTGGCGGATGGCCAGCAGCACCTCGGACTTGTAGGTACACTTGGCGCTCGGCAGGAAGGTGATCTCCACCGTCAGCGTCTCCTGCGCAGGAATCACCCCCTTCAGCGGCGAAATTATTATCTCCTGGCACTCCTTCTGGTACTAAAACTCGAACTCGAAGTTCAGCGGCACCGAGTTCTTGATGGGGTAGTACTGCGTGGGTGATCGAGTACGTAGGTGGAGGGTTCTTTGAGTTCGACCGAGCCGAAGTCGATCATTTTGGGGAAGATGCTGCGCAGGTCAGGAGCGTGGGGTAGGCGTATAGCGGAATGACAAAGTTCTCCGTTTCGGAGGTGATCCGTACGACATCGTGCTGGTATCTGGATGGGGAGTGCGTTACTTGTACTCGCTGCTCTTGAACACGACGGTGATGTTCTCAGCCATCCCCGAGGCGATTGACCCCTTCTTGTTGGTCTTGATGGAGAAGCCTGGTTCTTCGGGGGGCAAAATGGCGATGCGTTGGGGGATGGGGGCGCGGTTGATTATTTTGACGACCGCAGTGTAGGACTTGTCGAGTTCGTAGCCTGCGAATTTGACCTCTGGGGGGTCGATCTGGATGAAGGCGTTTCCCGTCGTTTTTTAAAAATCCTCTGGGTAGATGGAGCGGTACGCTTTGCGGTGAGAGTGTTGATGAGTTTATTTTCGGTCTTGCGCAAGAGGGAGGCAGGGACGAAGGTGGCGTTGAGCTCTCTGCCCGTCTTGCTGAGTTGGTCCGCCATCGAGATGTATAACTTAAGTTATTTGTATAATCAATGATCCTTATTCCTGCTTCCAAGGGAGGAACAACAGATGAAATAGAGGATGATTCAAGGATTTGTGCTTATCATATGGGGGATAATGGGATTTGCCGAAGTTCTAAATGGAATGCTGGTTTTCATTTGGCCAGCAGGAGACGAAATAGCCCTCATTTGCCACTATTTAGTCGATTAACTAGTGATCCTGGATCGACTGACCGTAATAGAAGACTTAATGATCGCGGAAAGAGGCTTACAGCCACTGACCGCTGGCAAGGCCGAAATAGTACGCTAACAAGCCAGAATGTGAGGGCGAGTCTCTTCTCAGTGAGGACCCCAATCTTCGTTCGGATGTTTATGTATAATTTTTGGCTGGTTTTATAAAACTTTATTTAGAGGTATAACTTGCTTATGATTGGCAATTCCAATAAATTCCTTCAATGAGTCGGCCAACGATCCATATGCTTCATGGGAAAGGCAAAGCAGATGGGATAAAGATTATGGAACTATGATCGAATCTAATGATATGTGATCGTTTATTGCTGATTTATGATACTTATAATAACGAACGTAATGACCCACAGAAAAATGGCAAAAAGATAATACTTTACTCGATTAAAAGCCCATTAATTATTTTGTTTTGCCGATAAGACAGTATTAGTATTTCGTATTCAGCTTGAGTACACTGCTAACTGATTTTATAAATTACTCTTCAAGATCATTTTTTATTTCCTCTCTTCGTGATTCTTACGATTGCATAGTTGCTAATTTGATGATGAATAATAGTGGTTTGAGTGGCTCCACTTTGGAGACTCACGCCCTGCAACGAAGAGTCCTAACTTGGGAAGAGGTAAAGGCCAAGCTGGAGGAAACGGACCGCATGATTCGAGATTTGGACAAAGAGAAGTAAACCTAAGCTGCCCTCATCCGTGCCAAAATGTAGAAAAAACTCGCAGATGCCAAGATAGCTATGAAGCAGAAGATCATGGAACTGGAGCAATTGGCAAAGAAGGAGTTGATGGAGCTCGAGGAGCGCTACAAAGTATTGAAAGACGCTAGATGGAGAAAATAGAGGAATTGAAGAAGATGGAC
>NW_022204828.1:0-17679 GCF_008831285.2 Nymphaea colorata | reverse complement strand
ATTTGGGCGGGATTGAGGAAGGGTTGCGTTTGGTTTCCTGAGCCCTGCATTGAATCAATCTATTATAAGAATACTGAATGCGGTGCCATATTATTCAAAAAAGATCAACAAGAGAGGCGGGAGAGTCACTGGAGAGCCCTCAGCTGGTAGTCGATCGAGTCTGGCTTGATGGCTTTGATGATTTCCTGCATTTCCAGCAATGATTCCACGATGCAGTCGCATTGGGAAATCTTCACCCTGCTCTTCACGTTCAGGGAATAAGAACTTACCACGATTTTCTTGTTTCGCTTGTCGGGAGAGCCACGCTTGAAGAGGCTTTGCCCTTGCGGAGTCACCGTGTCCGGCGTGAAATGGAGATCCTTCTACTATAGCAGGTTCGAAGAGTCACTGAGGCGCAGGCTGGAGTTATCGGAAAGGAGACTCTCCTTTTGCTGGAAAACAGCAGCACGTTTGAGCTTTTGAGGAATTCCTCCAATTCCTGGATGCTGCTGGTCAGTCTGTTGATGCATTCTATTCCCGAGGAGGTGCCTGGGCGCGGCTTGGGGCGTTTGAGGGTGAAGTTGCCAAACTGGTTGCAGGCGGCCCTATGCTGGTCTCGGAGACGGTGGTTTCTTCGGGCCCGGCGCAGGCGTGCAGGGTGTCCTGTATGCTATCCTTCACCTTGCTCACCTGGATGTAGTTGTTGCGCGCCTCGTTGAGTCTCTAGCTGTAGTCTGCCATCAGGGCCGAGAAGCGGTCCTCCACATCCTTGAGCAGGTCCTTGTACTTCTTGTCGACGTGGAAGATGAAATTCTCGAAGGAGGACCGCACCTGTTCCTTCTGCCTGGTGCACTCCAGTCCGATCTCATGCAGGCACTCCTTGAGGATCTTCTCCTTGCTCTCCTCCTCGATCAGCAGCTTGGTCAGCGTGCCAGTGCTGTGCGCCAGTTTTTGCCTCAGCAGGAGAGCGGACTTTTGAGGGAGTGGATCTCGTGGGACCGGTGCGAGCCGTGGAGAGCGCATTAGGAACAGATCAGCTGGTTGCACTTCAGGCAGAAGTAGATGATTTCCTCGTCTTCGTGGATCTTGCAGAAATAAGTGGTCGCCCTTTCGCCGCGCTGGGGAGAAGTGGCTCTCACCTCCACTAGTATGGATTTTTCCTTCATCATCTAGGGAGAGCGCGGCTGGTGGTGGCCCGAAGCCTAGAAGGTATCGAGTATCTTCTCGACCGTGTCTGTGGAGTTTCTCTCGCCATGCTGCAGCGTCTTCTCCTGTCTCTTGGTCTCCTTGCTTTCCATTTCCCAGTCCTGCGTATTCTCCTGCTGGTGTTGTACTATGTGCTGACCATTTTGCCCCTCTGCTGCAGCTGCTCCAGATTGTCCTCTGACTTGCAGCTAGTCACGCGCTGTTTCTTTATGAGCACGCCGGTGACTGTGCGTTGTTCCTGTTGGGTGCGGTGGGGGAAGGCTGGTCGTGTCTTGCTGGGGATTTCTTGCTCCTGATGGTTCCTACTACTTTGTTGGATGAGTTGGAGAGTGGCGACTGGTGGGCCTTGCCTTTTCCTCCTCGAGATACCTGTCTGCGCCTCTGAGGATCGGGTTGACGACTCGCTTGCCGTTGTGGTAGATCTCGTAATCTAGTTCCTGCGAGCCAGGAGGGAGGGCTCTTTGCGAGTTCCTGCCCATGGGGACGCTTTCAGTGTGGCATCGCTGCTGTTCTGCGAACTTCTCGAAAGAGTCGTTGATGCTCCTCCTCTCCTTGTGCTGCAGGTACTCGCGCTGCCGCTTGCTCTCGGCCTCCACCCTGGTGAGCTCGTATTAGTTGCTGGAGGGGTGGGTGAAGAGTGATGGGGGGACGCACCTCGTGCTTTTGTCTGGCCTCTCTTCCCTCCTTGTTCTTGCTGCCGTACTCGTTTTGCATTTCCATGAACTTCTCAACCTGTTTTTGATTGAGGTATTTACTGAGAGTGCGTTTCCTGTCAGCGATCTATATTTCTAAGCTCTTGGGCCGCTGCGTATTTTAGTGATCGAGCCTTGCCACTCTTTCCTTCCGCTCCCGTTACTGCGCCTGTCTCTCAGCGAGCTTCTCTCTCCGATCCTTCCTGCGTTATCTCTAGCTTACTTGTGATTCTCATCGATGGCGACATTATCCATGAAGTACTTCCTGAGCGTCTCGATGGTATTGGTATCGAGTTCTGTCTGTTCTAGGCACTTCTCGCAGTAGTAGGTATTCTGTGTGGTGATGTTGTTACTTTGGGGGGTTTTTTGGTGTTGGGTTTATTCTTGCAATTGACGAAGTAGTTATCAGCTGCGCATTTGATGCAGGTATCGTGGGAGCACTTGAGCATCAGCAACTGCCGGCGGGTGTTCCTGCAACTGTGGCAGCGGTTCATCCGATGATTATTATATTATCACTACCATCATTCTTTGGAAGCGGAGGACAGCCCACTCTCCGCATACAATCCAGCCCGCCCCTCCTGTGACATTCCTCCAGTGTAAATGGAGCAAATGCTCTGCATATATTTAATTGCTTAGCGAAAATGGATAATAAATAAATTAATTGAATCTGCGCGATGGCTGAGGATCACAGCATCGACTCCTTGATTAGCACCTCCGGCGAGGACGACTTCGAAGGCCTCCCGCTCTTCTACGAGGGGAAGATCGTCAAGCGCATCTCCAAGGAGGAAATCCAGGGATGGAACCAAAACCACCCCCGCCAGCCGTTTCAGAAAAAAGAAGCCCACAGTCGCGCCGGCAGGCGCAATATCCCCCGTCCCAAAGCCCCACCCGCTCCAGAAACCTTTGAAAGGGACTGCAGCAGTCCTCCGCCCTCCCTCAGGGCATCAAGCACAAGCTCAACCACTACTCCGACCAGACTCCGCTCTTCCAGGCCTTCCGCACGCTGCAGGCGCTTCCCTCCACTCCGGAAGAACTGGTCCTGCCGAAGGTGGCGGCGCGGGAGGAGCCCAAGGAGGACTTCGTGAAGGGCAGAAAGATCGCGAACAGTTGCGCAGGTGCTAAGAAAACTGCGCTGATCCTGAAGCCGGCCATCCTGAAGCCCATCCCCAAGGCGGTGAGCGAACCCACCAAGAAAAGCCTGCCGTCGAGCAGATGCAGGAGCGTTTCTGTGCGTGGCAAGCAGGGCGTGTTTGTTGTGCGGGAGAAGGAAGTGTCGATTATCTCGTACCCGATGGACGTGGAGGTGGGGAGGAGGGCTTCGAGGGCGAGAACAAGCTGCACCGCTACATGAGGAAGTACCAGCTGGATGGCTTCCTGCTCTGAACCTGTAACAAATTGATCAGTTTACACTATCATCACTACCACACTTACGCATACCGCATGGGCAGAAGGTTAGCGCAGGGATTGAGACGATGCTGGTTGGTTTGCATTATTGGATCAACTGACTAAGATGACTAAACCAAATACATTAATAGGCATAACAATCAACAACCATACGATTTCCCCCAAATCCATTCACAATACATACAATTATCCGTCAATCCCAATCCATTGCCCTCTGCCCCCATCCCATTTCCCAATTAGCTTTATAGCTTTAATTCCATAAGTTATGCCTCACACCTACAAGTCCTCCTTCCGCTTCACCACCCTCACGCCCATCACCAAGGACGACTTCCGCAAGGCCAAGCACATCATCTCCCACATCATCGACAACCCCGAGTCCGCAGAGTTCAGGTTGCCCGTCAACTGGCAAGGTATCAACCAACCATTTAGGCCTCGGATTGCTCGATTACCCCGCCTCATTCCCCATCCCATGGACCTGGGAACCGTGCTGCGCAATATCGTCGACGAACGGTACTAGCACGTTGAGGAATTCCTCGACGATACAGAACTCATTTGGGATAACTGCAAGTCCTACAACCTCAAAGGATCAGTAAGCGCTCCTCTACGAAGTGGATCTACCAGCTGGCAGACAAGCTCGAGAAGAATTGCAAGAAAATGCTCAAAAATTATTTCCCAGGGTCCCCCTCTACAATGTCAGTACAGACCGTCCCACTTAGAAAAAGAAGGGGGCAGCCAGACCGCCATCCCGCAAGTGGTCGCCAACTCTGAGCCGGTTAGCGAGCCCAAATACGTGCCTCCTGAGGCGCCCAAATTGTCCAAGCCGAAAAAGTCAGAGAAGTCCACCGAGAGGCAGGAGAAGCAGGAGAGGCCTGAGAAGGACAGGGTGGACAGACTGTACTACTAGGACGAGGAGGAGATTACCTTCGCTGAGAAGCTGAAACTGGCCGACAAGTTCAAGCTCCTCTCCGAGCATCAAAACGCTGAGATCGTGCACTATATCCAGACCGTGTCCCCACAGCCTACAGGGACCTGGACGAGCGCGTCCAGATCCTGGTGGACAACCTGGACATCATCACCTTCAAGCAGCTCATCGAGTAAAACTCTCACCATCAAGGAAGATCGAAGAAGTAGAGCAGCGGGGGGCCTCCGGGAGCAAAAAGGTCAAAAGCGACTACTGATATTGTATGGGATGATGGGGCGGGAGAGGGGGGCTTGCCTTCTTGCTCCGGTGGGTCAGTTAAACGCCAATATTTTTATGTTTGGGGGAGGAAATAATTTTGGGGAAGGGGTGAGGAGGGGCGGATTTGTTTTTTTGTGATGATGTGAATAATAATGAGGGGGGAGGTTATGATTTGATTGTTAGTATAATTTAGAGAGGAAGCGCATACTGTCTGTTGTTCCCCCCCGTTCCCCGCCAATTATAACGCATGCAACGCTCTTAGGCTGCACTGGCCGATGAGCTGGAGCGTGTCCGCATGTTGCGCGTGGGCTATAAGTGGGGGATGTGGATGTACATATGCGATAAAGCTACCTTATGGAGAATATAATAGCAGAATGGAGCATTTAATTTGAATGTAACCTTCTTGGCCGTGCGTGCCTCCTGCACAATATTGGCGTTTATCCGTTATTCCCACTTTTCCCCTCCCCTCCATAAAGGGCAGAATGGGACTACCTTGATTATATCGCAAGTAGAATCTTCCCCACCGAGGAGAATCACGACCGAGTACTTTTAGATAAGGATATTATCATGAGATAAACCAGCCTCAGTCGGTCTTCAGCACCGTGAAGTGCTCCGGGTCCCTCAGTCCCTCCAGCAAACGCTGCCGGTACTTCAAGTGCACAGAGTAATTTTAAACTCGCGAGTTGAAGGTACGTCCAGGCAGTGCTTGCGCAGGTACTGGCAGGAGAGGATGCGGAAGGCCTGGTGGAAGCGGTTGCCCTCGGCCGTCCACAGCGCGCGCATCTCCGAGATGGAGTGGATCTTGCCCTTGAACTGCTCGTAGACGCGCATGAATTCCTCCTCGTTGATGTCGAGCCGGGCGAGTACGGCGAGCCGTTTGTCCCTGTTCTTCCTGATATAGCTAAAGATGGCCTTGGCGAAGTTCTTGACCATGTTCTTTGTCTCTGTCTGCTTCCTTTTCTCTCCATTCCTGTCGTTTTTGAAGTTGCTGTTTTCTGGTGGTTATTCTGGCGAGCTATTGAATTCTCCCTTAAACTACACATTTTTTAGAGGTTTTGGGAATGTGATGATGTTGGTGGGTTTCTGGATGATGCGGACGCTGTTTTTTGGTGGTTTTAGCTTCTGTTCCTGGTTGGAGCTGGAACTGAACTGTTCTAGATTATTGAACTCCCTGTAGCCGGAGACCTTGTTCCCGTTGATTTGCTTGTGCGTGGAGCCGTCCCCGCTGTCCGAGCTCGAGATTTTCTTATTAATCTCCTAGTAGAGCTTGTTTTGACGCTCAAGCAGCCTCATGATGAGGATGTTCTGGGCGTTGATCACTTGCATCATCTCGGTGGTGATGCTGAGCTGGGAGCGGTCGATGGCGGACATGTCCGTCTCGGGGGCGAAGGGGCGGCGGAAGGCTGAGTTTTTCTGGAGGTCCTACGAGCCCTAGTTTATCATGCTTAGAAACGGATTAGGAGGAAACTAACAATTATATAATTAAATTGGAAGAATCCCCAGTAGATCTAGGCTGATTCTACCAGTCAGGACCTCCCCCCAGAGCATCCCCACTCTCCCCAACCCACCTCCCTAATTTTCTAGTTTTAATCTGATGTGGCACTCCGGTGGTAGTAATTTAATTTATTCTTTACATCTATTTTGTCCTAGAGGTCTCCGATGGGTTTACGATAACTGTCGGGGCTGTCTGACGGGTTTTAGTATTGCGATTATAATTTTAAGCGATTTAGGATTGTTCTAGAAGAATAAAAAAGGGCTTTGCTCCTTCACTTAATTTTGAACATTTTATTGATGGAGCATATCCGACAACCCGAGCAATAATGCTCCTTTCATTTGGAGCTTTTTATTATTTTTCTTTATTTTTTTCACGTCCCATTATTTTTATACCGCTACTGCTATCTCCCGCCCTGCCGCCCCCACTGGAAGTTGAAGGCGGGGGCGGGGCGGGTGGGCGGGATGATATCGGGGGGAGAAATTAAAGATATGAAGTGGAGGATCAGATGGAGAGCAGCAGCTTCTTATGGTTTTATATGTGTGCCTTGGGATCTTAAATATCCTCAAATTCTTAGTACTCTTTCAACTCCTAGCCGTTCAGCAACTTCATCACGCAGTATATCTCGATCAGGTAGATGCAGCGCTGCATCATCACCGAGTTCTTAGGAGCTTTTAGGTATAATTCATAAACTTTTTTGAACTCTTTGATGAGGAAGGCGCAGCACTTGATGTGATAGTTGGTCTTGCCGTCCATCAGGAGGATCTGTTCCTCCTTCTTCAGGAAGGCCTTCGACTCATCGTAGCACTTCTTCAGCAGCTTTTTGCTGGACTATATGTTTTCGGAGAGGTTCTCGATCTCAGAGTCGAGCACCCCGCTCTCCTTGAGTGTTTTGAGTTCCTCGGGAGAGATGGAGTAGTAGTCAGTGTGAAGTTGTTGCCCTTGAAGTAGTTGCATGTCCACTGGGCGAGGTACAGGAATTGGTGCGCCATGTAGTATGCGCATATTTTATGAATTTGCACCAATTACTTATCAATTGATTTGTCGTTGTAGACGTCCTTGGAGTTTATCCTGTACTGGCCGACGTCTTAGATCCGCTAGATGTAGTAGGTGAGCTCATCCTCCACGCCTCCCTCCTCGGATCCCTCCTATTAGTGGTTTTACTCAGTTGTCTGCGGAGCCTGGATGGGAGCTTAGGCAGTTTTGGCAGGGACTGAGCGGGCTTCTCCTTCTTTGGCTCTTCGGCTTTGGCTGCAGGGCAGGAGGAACCTCCTTCTTCGGTTTGGCAGCCTCAGCTCCTTCTTGGCATTTTTGTCACCTCCTAAGTCGATTTATTAAGCTAATCAGCCTAGACTGCCTGGGAAGTGGGTTTCTGCGTGGTTGGCTTGTTTTGGGGATGGCTTGGCAGCTTGGGTGGAGCTGTTATCTTTGGGACTGTTTTTAGTGAAGGTTGTTCTAGATGTTTGGGCGTGAGGACTTTCTATATCTGGTTGGTTGATAGGAACTAAATAGAGCCTTTTCTTGATTGCTTGTCGTCGGGGATTGGTCTTGCTGAGGTTCCCTTGTCGTATGCTTCGCCACTGGGGATGTTATCGAGGTCTGATTCCTCATACTTTTTCTCTTTTTCGTTCTTCTTGGGCTACGGGTTGATTTTATTCTTGGAGGAAATCCTCTCCTCGTCCGAAGGCGGCGCTTTCCTGTTGCCATCTTCGCTCTTCTCTGTTGTTTTTCTGGAAAGTTGATTCTAAGGCTGGTTATTGTTGGGTGGGATTGCTTGTTCGAGACATTGCTTTGAGGACGGTTGGTTTTTTGGATAAAGTCTACCTTTAAAATGTGATTTTGCTTTGCTCGTTAAGCTCCATGCCGAAGTCTGACTCTGATTCTTGCTCGCTTATGAGAATTTTTATCTTTCAGTTTCGTCGCACTGGATCTTTGAGGGTGGATCACGTCTATCTTGGGCGCCTATCTTTCGGAAATGGATGGCTTGGGCCTTGGTATGGGCATGTCTGGCTTGGCGATGGGGGGCGGCTTGGTTTTTGGTCGAAGGTTTTAAACAGATCTCTTTGCTCCTAGCTACTTCTTTGATATTTTTATTCTTGTTGGATGATTCATCCACCTACTCATAGCTTTTCTAACTGTATTTCCTTGCATTTTCCTGCGACTCACCCATCTCCTGCCTGCTCTCCTGCATCTACTGTTCCGATTCATCCTCATTTTCCGAGGTTGGCTTTTCAATTTGGGATTTTGGTGTTTGAACTGGTTCATCCTTGCGGTCTTGAGGAGGAGGTACAGTGATTCTGCGTTCTTCTCGCTGACGACGTTCTGGTTTTGTTAGTTTTCCTTGAGGATGGTGTCATTGAATTTTTGGAGTGCGGACCTTTCCAATTTTTATTTTAATGTATTCTTCGTTTTTGTTTGGTTCATTCTTTTGCTGGCGGCGAAGTGGTAGAGGGGCGGTTTCTTTTCCATATCGTCCTTGCTGGGCTCCACTTCCTGGAAGTGCTGCTCGTACAATTAGTTGTTCTTGCTTTCCATCTTCAAACGGCTTTCGTCCTTGGCCTTGCTCAGCGACCTCTTGGTGACGCTCAGCGGTAGCTTGAATCGTCATTTTTGGGAGCGCTGAACTTGAGTTGCTCTATGATTGGTTTGGGCTCCTTGGAGGGGTAGCGGGTGGGCGGTTTGGACTATTACTGGAACAATTGATGCCGAAAGCTGGTGAAGGTGGTGTTAATTTTCTTATGTCTGGGCTACTTGGGGATTTCCGAGACGGTGAGTTTGAATTAAGACGTGAAGAAGTTGGCTGAGGTGGCGTTTCCCACCCTTCTGTGTTTCTTCATATTAATTATGAGACTGCTCAATATATGTGGCATAAATTCTATCATAACGACTATCCCTACCATCCCCGTCCCCTCACGCAGTATCAAGCTGGATATGATCATTACCGTCTTCCCTTATCCCTTTCGGATGGAACTGGATGATATGATCTATATATTTACTACAATTGAGAGATGGTAAGAATATAAGCATTTAGGCACTGCACTCGCGCTTCAACGAATGGAAGGGCAGGACTGCCTGCGGACTTCCCCTCATTCCCTTCAGGACCAAGCTGGACGGGCCGGCCAACCAGCCCTTCAGGCAGTCAACGGGGAGGACATCATCGACGAGGCCTTCAAGGTCTTCCGCATCAACGTTCTCTTCAAGAATTTCGAGCTGAAGGGGCCGGGGGACAAGATCTTGGTGTATGTGCTGGTCCTGCTCTCCCACCTGTTCAAATCCACCGACAACATGTAGAGATACCCTCACGCAGCAAGGATATGGGGCAAATCACCAAAAAACTCACTGAGATCAACTCTCTTAACAACCCCTTGCCGAAGGATAAGGGCAACTTCCTGGCAGCCATCCTCGAAGACGGCATGGGAAACGAAAGAGAGGTATATCTGCAGTACATAAAACAACTGAAGGCCGAAACCATCAATCGCTTCCTCACCAAGTAGTCACTTCGCCATATAGATTCTTCCAGGATAACCTGCCGATCGAAGATTTCAAATTCTGGAGGGCCTGGCAAAGAAGAAGTTCATGGGCATGAACTTCGTGAGTCTGTACTGATGAGATAGTCAAATTCATTTAAATTCTATCATTCGCTATTGACTTGATGCACTCCTTGACCTCCTTCACCAGTGCTCGGATCCTTCATCTCGTGGACGTCGATTTTGTGGATCTTCTTGATTCCGCCGATCAGTCTGTCGACAGATTCCTTTTGGATGAGGGTGAGGGCGATTCCCTTGTCGTTGTGGCGGCCTGTCCTGCCCACTCTGTGCAGGTAGATGTCCAAGTCGATATCCTGTTCTCTTTCTGAGATCTTGGGAGGGCCGACGTTGATGACGAAGCAGGCGTTTCTGACGTCGATTCCTCGTGCGATGATGTTGGTGGCGAGGAGGATGTTGGTCTCGTTGTTTCTGAACTTCGTCATCACGTCTTCTTCTCAGTGATCGTCATGTCTTCCTTCTTGCCGTCTACGTACTTCTTTGCAGCGATGATGCCCACAGTCAGGTTCTGGAGGTATTCGCTTTCCTCAGAGGTGAAATCAGATGACTAGGTAAGAGAATCTTACCCTTGCTTTGAAGTACTCGTGGAACTCCTTGATTTCGTCGATGGAATCGAAGAAGATAAACACTTGAGGCTTTTTCTCGATTTTTTCATAGAGATGTTTGAAGATGGTGCCGATGATGTACTTGTGCATTTCAGTCTTTTCCTTGAGGACTTTGAAGTAGTTCCTCACTCCTTCGAGCGTGATGATCTTCTCGCCGGATTCCTTCTGGACCAGTTCGTTGATGTTGAACTTGATGACGTCCTTGATGTGTTCCTCGTAGAAGTTGAGGAACTATTTCTTCATGGTGGCCGAGCAGGTGATCAGGTTGGGCCTGTTCTGCTCGCTTATCTTCAGGATCTACGCCAGCGTTTCCTTCTCCTGCTCGTAGATGTCGTCGACCTCGTCGATCGCGATGAACTTGCAGTTCTCCAGCTTCAGGTTTCCCCTCTGGTAGCGGTTCATAAAGGATTTGGGCATGGTCACGAGGATGTCTCCGTGCTCGTGCTTCTCCTTGTCCAGCCTGCCCACCTTGAAACTCAACCGTTCTGACTTTTTGTTCTATCCGAACTCGCGATACTGCTGCAGTATTCTTTGGATCTGGTCCTGGAGGATATTGGTCTGCACGATGATCACCCCCTGCGGCTTGAAGATCTAGTTGACCTGGACTTTTCCTTTGCTGAATCGGGTAGCACTTACAAGGTTTTGTCCTCTGCGGTGGGGAGGCCAGGCTCGATGGAGTTCATGATGGGTACTAGGAAGGCCATGGTTTTTCCTGAGCCGTTGGCTGCTCTGATGAGGATATTGAATTTCTTCCGATCTGGGTTGACTGTTACTTCTAGGGTTTCGGACTGTACTCTTGTGGGTTTTGCTTTGCCGTCATCGAAGAGCGCCTCGATGAGATCTTCGTTAATTGGAAAATCTTTCCACTTCTTCTTGGATGTGATGTAGGTCTTGTCCTCGTTTTTATGATGCTCACCCTCCGCCACTTCCTTCTTGTCCGCCTCCATATCTTAAATGTTGATTTTTTAAATATCAAAAGAGCTTAAATTATCATCTCCACAAATAAATAGGAAAGAGTCATCAAATCACGACCGGAAATGCTTGCCTGGCTAGTTTCTGTCGGGTAGTAATTATTCATGCTAGCTTCGCCACAAAGAGCAAATAAATAAAGTAAAAAGTGAAGCAAATTGGCATTTCTTGGGTTTTGTTTCCCGATTAATGATTTGGTTGGTGTTTGGCCTATAAGTTAATTTTATTTGATGGACAACCCGAAAATCGAAAAGACGGCAAACGTATATATGCACCATCTGCGTCACCCGACCACTAAAAAAAGCTTCTAGACTCTGGAGACCCTCAACGACAGTCTGCCCAACATCCAGCCCAACAAGAGTCTGGAAAAGGCGAACGTCCTCCGCAACCAGCTCAACGACACCAGGAGTCAAATCGCAATCATGGAATCGAAGTTAAACAACCTGAGAAAGCTGAAGCAGCAAAACTAGCTGAAGAACAAGCAAAACATGACCAAGATATAGTTCATGACGCATGTGAAGTAGAGAGTTCGCAGTGACTTCGAGTATAAGCAAAAGGTAACCCTCTGATAAAGGTAGGTTAGACTGCAGAAGCAGAATAATTGGGAATCTTGAAGCATCAAGCCGAAGCCCTCAGGGAATCTTTAGTCACGTAACGCAGGAATGCCGAAAATAACCTCTATACTATCAAGTACAACGAGGCGGAGGAGGAGAGGATGAGGAAGAAACACCACGAATACCTAATTAAAAAATTGAAGGAATTAGATACCCTCGAGATCAATCGAAAGGTCGAAAAAGTTAAATAGTTTCATTAAAATTCTGCCTCCAGGTTGAGGGATTTCCAGAAGTCCCGAGTGAACATGTCCCGCGATAACTATGAATCCAAGGTGATATCCACTCTCAAGGAAAAGGAAGGGCCAAAAGCATGCTAAAGAAGCTACAGTAGGAATAGCAAAGAATTCTGCAGGACGTAAAGGCTTCGTAGCAGGTGATGCTGACTAGTTTATACAGTCTGTAGACGCTCAACCCTAGAGAAAAAAGAAACGGTTCAACTCAACCTAGAAAACAAACAAATACGACATCGACGACTACTCCAACGAAGAGTTTTAGAGCTGACTCCATATTTTATTTATTTATATTCTGGCATATATTCCCAGCAGAGCATGTCTGGTCAGCATTCATCAATCTTCCATATAAACTAATTCAAACGCCCCCCTTATATATATATATTAAATACCATGGCGTCCAATTAGGATCGTATAGATGCGATCTTGGACCAGATGTGGAAGGAGAACGACCCTCAAGCGCTGTCGGAAGGGTTAAATATCCTGTCCAAACTGACCGCCAAGTACCGAAGAAATTATAAAGCATCATCACCAATCCCTTCGAGCAGAAGTACAGAGGCATCAAGACGACCAATAACACCATCAGGAATAAGATCATGAACCTGAAGAGGATAAACGAGTTGCTTCTTGGACTTGGCTTCTAGAGGGAGAGCGAGGAGATGCTCACTTTGCGGGACGAGAGACTCGGGGATTTCCTCTAGGGAGAGCCAGCCATCGATTTCAGACGCAGGCTGGCAGCTGCCAGGTTGAGCAGTGAGGCGGAGTACCAGAAAGAGCTTGAGTTGATCAAAATTCACAAGCAAAACAGGGCGTAGAAGCAAAAGCGGGACGAGGAGTCTCGCAAATTGAAGGAGAAATGCAAGTACGACCAGATGGAGAGGGCGCATATGAAGGTAGACGAGACCAAGTCAAACACGCTGAAGTTCGGAAGTAAGGCTACCACTTTCAAGGACGTTGGGGTTGATCTTTGCAAGACCAAGGGAGGATGAGGCTGATCGGTTGGCCTAGGGGATGTTCTGCTCCTTCGCTCCATGACGCTGTCGCCGTAAACCTGCGGGAAGGCGGCAGCTGAAAGAAGTTGCAGTGAGTCTCCGTGATTTCATCAAATTATCAAATCAATCAATAACTGATAGCTTGGGGTTGGGTTGGGTTGGGGTTGGGGTTGGGGACAAAACAAGGAGAGTCATTTGTTTTTGAGGCCGCCTCGAAGGAAATTGCATTTGCGATGTTTGCGTCGACGTAGTTTATCGTTGTGCCAATATTTGGCTTTAGTTTTTATATGGTTGCAAGTTTGGTAAAAATACTTCTTTGAAGGACTGCATCATTTTCGGTCATTCCCCGTCTAAAATGAAACGCGTATGCAGTTGGTTACTTTAGCACAAATGATCGATAAAACTTAGCGGGAGCTTAAATCAACTATCCCCCATCATGAGTCTTCCACCCGAAAAGATTGAAATTGCATAGACTGGAAAGCTGGAGCGAAAAATAGAAAGAGTGTCAATCATTGGAAGTGAAATCGAGGACGGTTGCGACCATGGCAAGCTCCAACTGCGAGATGACCTTGACCTTGGAAGTTGCCTTCGGATTTAGGAAAGCCTTCAAGGCTTCGGAGTCGGTCCTGTTTGCTTCTTCTCTTCGGGTTTGGGATCAGTGGTGCGCTTCTTGATTTGGTTGGTCATGGTTTTGAGAATATTATGCAGCTCTTAATATAAGATTATAATCCTGATTCTAAACCAAAACTTTCATTCCTCATCAGGAAAACAAATGAATATCTTTGGGCGTGGATTGATTGATAACATCTGCCTGAATAAAAATCGCACGATAGTTATGGGTTTCGAGATTGTGGTTGATTGGTTGTTGTGGTAATCCAACAGCATAAACAAATTCTACTCTTTTGATGATTGAGAATTTTGTGGATGTAGTGCAAAGCTGGACTTGAATTTTATGAAAGAGAGCAAAGGAAACATCTAAAATAAAGCAAAAACAAAGAGTAATAATCGATATAAGATTCATATTTTGCCTTCTCTGGAGTGATAAGACACGACCAAAGTTATTTGTGATAAATTTCAACCTTTTTTTATTATTTTTATTTGCTAATGAACAGATATTAAGACCACCACCCCAGCGACCACAAGACAACCAAATAGAATGAGAAAAATACTAAAGGCCGTTTCTTCTCCGCTTAGATGCCCAGATCATTCAACGGGAACACATGGGACGCCCAGCACATGACCACCTTCCTCGGCAGATCCAATTACTCCAACTGGAAAGGAGAGAAGCGCAACATTTCGAGGATTTCCGTCGATTCCCCAAGAGAAGTCACTCGTATAGAGGCTAGCATTTTTTCAGGACCACCAAGGACAACCGAAATTAATCAAAAAATTGGATATACGCCCATCTTCCCCCTCGTCTCTAACGCACCCGTAAATCCCAAAAAAGCAGTGGTCTTAAACTAGTTCCTGCAGGCGAGCAGGATAGCCTCCAAGGAGGAGAGATAGGTGGGCGGTCGGCTGATAAAACTGAGATGCAACCCATAGGACCAATTTAAGTTTTAAGGAAACGCTGTCAAATTTCAACTAACCGACCCGCTGACCTTGAGACACGAGGAGCAGCCGATGAGCTTGACCACTGGCTTCCAGAAGTAGAGAATGGTCAGGCTGATCGGCAGAAGACACCCCCACGGCATGACAGGCATCGACCATCCCGAAAATTAATAAAGCAATTTTACTCCACATACCAGTAGAACATCCGAGTGAGAGAAGAACCGAATAGCCATCGCACTTTCCTCATCGATCGGGACTGGAAGCAAAAGAAGAGGAGCGTTCCTCCTGTCGATGACTGGAAGGACAGAAAGACGACAACGATACGCAAGTTTCGGAATTAAATGTGCACGGATATAACATATTGACCAATAGGCGTCTCTAATGATTTTAATAACTCATCCCATCTATCATATGACACACATAGAAGAAGTATAAGGGATAATATCATGTCATTTATAGCGGGAATTTTTTTACATTCCGATCAAATCATTATTAAATGACTTGAAGCAGGACTTGTATTGGTCATAGTCAGAGCTCTTCGACTATAACAAATACTTTAATGCCTTTTTCATCTATAACACATCGTTTTTGTAATTTTTTTGACGATCCATATCCAAGGATTAGTAGCGGTCAAGACCACTAAAGATTTGATTCTGCTGGCCCATCCTTAATCTTAAACCTCTCAGTTTCCTCTAAGGAGATGGCTAACCGCCTATCTGAAGCTACAGTTATACTATCTCACTGAAAATGGCTGTTTTTTACTGCCTCGAGATGTTGAAGAAAAATGATAAAACTAATTGCTTGATATTCCCAGTGATTTTGCTATCCTTCTCCTTTGGGGGCCAATAGTTTGCTCTCTTGAGCATTATCTGAAGGCTACAGGGTAGAGTAGATTAGCATTTTCTTGCGAGAGCCGGTTTGTTGACGTCTTTTGGAGTGGAGAGATTTCTGGATTAATTTTTTTAGCTATTTGCATGATTTGCCTTTATCATTTAAGAAATGCATATCTTTTCCTATTCTCTGAGCTAAAAATGTTACGGATTGAGGGACGATCCTTATGAAAAAGCGTCTTAAACTTCCTAATTTACCTATTTCTAGAGCTGTTTATTCCATTTCTACAGCAACTTTATTGAATTCTTGAGGATTACCTTTTCCTTTTCGCTTTGGAACTTCGGAAGAGCAATATTTTTACTTCCTTTGCCTTCTAAATGCCAATCATACTGTAATAGAATCCCATGCCAAGTGACTCACCCATCATCCTCAAATCATTCTGCTTGAAGGAAATGTTGGTCTGCTTAACTGGATCTGTCCACCCGTAGAATGAGACTTAGTAGGTGAGTGATTGTGGTATGGAGAACTAAGTTTACAGGATGACTCTAGCTGTCGTCTTTTTGGAAGGATCATCGGTGAAAGCAGACTCAGTATACGATATAAATTTATTGAGTTTTGAGCAAATGAAGGGATACAGTTTGTTGTCCTTGTTGACTGCCTTGGAACCGTAGAAGAAAGAATTCATTTTTCTGCTGTGAGCATGGATGTCCAAGAAGAAAGCTGTCTGTTTCTTGTTGTTTCCTATTTCCTGCTTGAGCCAAAAGACCTATGGCTGTCCTCTTTTGCTGGGAAACTGCCACTGTCTATTGATGTCAGTGCCCGATATGTTGATCTGTAGTTTCCACTAATGACTCCATCGACATTCACCATAGGGACAACTCTAAACTAAAATCTCTCTCTTAGCTATCTTGCCTCGCCCGCACTTGATAGCAAAAAACTGATCAATCCTTCCACATATATGAAGCGGAGTCTATCCAGGATGTTGCCTCCCTATTATGTAAATTAGCTGCTTGTTGACATCTTTCTTTTGGGTGAAATTGGAGATGTGCAAAATGTATATTGGATTTCCCATTGAAGAAGTGCAAAGAGTTGATCTGTGGACATCCTAAATAACCTTTAGATTACTTTTGAAACTTCGGCTATGCGGTGATGCAATTGAGATACTCTGACAGATGTTCGCTATAGGTGTAAGGGTAGCCATAAGCAAAGTAGGTTTCTCTTTCTGGAGCCTAAAAGTCATGAATGAAATCAAGCGAATATGAGTTTTTATCACACTGGCTTTTGAGTAGGTGATTGACGTGCCTGTGCGTTTCCATTCGATGCCGTCGTAGGAGAACAGCACTTTCATGCCTCTCTGGTAGAGAGAAGTGGGCTTGTACTGAATAGGAAATAAGCTACGAAATTCATGATGCGTAATTTGGCCTTTCCCTGCTTCCTACAAGTCACGCAAAAATAATACCATTGTGTGCATCCCTTGGTATTCACATCGTTTTGCATGTACAATTCGTATGTCGGCATTGCAGCTGTCGGATTCTTCAAGGCAATCAGCAGATTTCCGCCTTAGAAGTTGCTACTGAAGCTGAGCCAGTCGTTTTCTGGTTCTTTGCACCTTAGTCTCTTGACTCTGAGCAAATACTCGTAGATGGGTTCGTTCTTGGAGCTCAATTTTTCTTTGCGCCAATCGAAGAAGACGCTACACAATAATCTCTCCTTTCCTATAAAATTTATTTTACTATTGTTTATCCTCTTGTATATCAATTTCCTGGTCTCGAGCAAAGATAAAAACTAGTAATCCTCACTGCCCTCGTTTGAATCCTCCTTGCCCTTTCCCTCCTACATCCTGCCGCCCATTTCCGGTTTTAGGTTCTTGAGGGATTTGCCTGGCTTTTAGAAGCTGGTCTTGTTGAACTTTTCCCGCATGCTCATGAACTTGAAGCGAAACTGTGGCTACTACCTAAGGTGGTGCTTTCCGGGGGGAAGAATTGGATTGCCTTCTAGCAGTTCCAGCCGTGTTTCTTCCTCGTCCTCCTGCTAGATGTTTTCGAGGGTGCGGTAGCTGTGATTATAGGAGTGGATGGGCTATCGGGCGGATACGACTTCGATGATGGTCTGGTTTTCGGAATTTTCAAACTCGTTTTAGCATTTGGCCTCGGGAGAGTCCTCTCGCAGCTCCATCAATAATAAATATATTCAATGCTTAATAAACAATATAAGCATGACGCTCGGGATGGAACCTGAAAGAAATATACCAATCGTTGATGAATAAAAACATATAAAACATCATAAAGCATGCATTCGTTTTATCGTTCAAATAGCTCTATTTATTCCTATTCCTAGGGGGTTGGGGTTGGGGTTGGGGTTGGGGTTGGGGTTGGGGTTGGGGGTTGGG
>NW_022204827.1:0-14603 GCF_008831285.2 Nymphaea colorata | reverse complement strand
TGCTATTGTTGTTACATTTATAGTGAACTTTCTAAGGGATTTAAAGCACAAGTTCGTCTAAATACGAGTGGAATGTAAGCGATTCATTTGATCAAGTTATGCATATTCAATTAAATATGTGTGATCGAATGAATCACTTAAATCCCACCTCTATTGATGCGTACTTGTGAATTCAATCCCTTGGATCATTCACAATATACATCAGATTTATGTCCATATGAATTGGTGATTTCAATTACTTAAATCATTCCTTATACATATCATGACAAGTAAACACATTAGATTAACATAAAGATCAAATGAACCACTTCAATTTCATTCATTTTCATGCAAACTTGTGATTTAAATCCACTAAATCATTCAACGTGGATGTAGCAACAAGTTAATCACATTCAATGAAATATGCGTGCTTAGATGAATCGCTTAAATCCCACTCGTATTGATACAAACTTGTATTTCAATTCATTGGATCCTTACTATTGATGTAACTACAAGTTCAACTCATTGGATTATCTACAAGAGATCAAAGTAATGCATAGATCTCATTTGCATCATTTGAACTTGTGATTTCAATCAACAAAATCAATCATTGTACATGTAATAACAAGTGAAACGCATTAAGTAATGATAAGCGATCAAACGAACGACTTGAATCTCATTTTTTTTCATATAAACTTTTAGTTTCAACCATTTAAATCATTCATTATAGATGTAATAACTAGCGAAACATATCATATAACTAAATACAACAAGTAATCACTTAAATGTCATTTATGGTCATTCAAGCTTGTGATTTCAATCCACTAAATCATTCAACATGCATGTTCAAGCACATTCTGCGTTAGTTTGTGATTCAAGTCATTCAATTGATCGCTAATGTGTTTCACCGTTTATTACTTTTATAAAGAACGTTTAAATGATTGAAATCACACAAGTTCATATAGTTAAAAATGGGATCTATGCATTAGTTTCATCCTAATAGTTAATCGAAAGAATTCAATTTGTCGTTACATCTATAGTACGCGATATAAGCGATTGAAATCAGTTGTTTGTATAAACATTAGTCGAATTTAAGTGAGTCATTTGATCACGCATATTTAATTGAATGTTTTTAACTTATTAATACATCCATTTTGAATGATTCATTTGATCGAAATCACAAGTTTGTGTGAGAATGAACAAGATTCAAGTGGTTAATTTGCTCCCCTATATTTAATCTAATCTGTTTCACTTGTTATTACATGTGTAATGAACGGTTTAAATGATTGAAATCACAAGTTCTTATGGATACAAGTGGGATCTATGCTTTTGTTTGATCCCTTTTACTTAATTCAATGAGTTTAACTTGTTATATTTATAGTGAATGACCTAAGGTATTGAAATCACAAGTTCGTATCAGTACGAGTGGTATTTAAGTGATTCATTTGATCACACACATTTGATTGAATGTACTTAACTTGTTGTTGCATCTATATTGAATGATTTAGTGGATTGAAATCTCAAGTTTGTATGAAAACAAATAAGATTCAAGTCGTTCATTTGCGCGCTTATAGTGTATCTAATGCGTTTCACTTGTTATTACATCTATAATGACTAACTTAAATGATTTAAATCACAAGTTCATATGGATACAAATGGGGTTTATGCTATAGTTTGATCCCTTGTAGTTTCACCCGTATTGATACAAACATGTGATTTCATTCCCTTAGATCCTTGCTATTGTTGTTACATTTATAGTGAACTTTCTAAGGGATTTAAAGCACAAGTTCGTCTAAATACGAGTGGAATGTAAGCGATTCATTTGATCAAGTTATGCATATTCAATTAAATATGTGTGATCGAATGAATCACTTAAATCCCACCTCTATTGATGCGTACTTGTGAATTCAATCCCTTGGATCATTCACAATATACATCAGATTTATGTCCATATGAATTGGTGATTTCAATTACTTAAATCATTCCTTATACATATCATGACAAGTAAAACACATTAGATTAACCATAAAAGATCAAATGAACAACTTCAATTTCATTCATTTTCATGCAAACTTGTGATTTAAATCCACTAAATCATTCAACGTGGATGTAGCAACAAGTTAATCACATTCAATGAAATATGCGTGCTTAGATGAATCGCTTAAATCCCACTCGTATTGATACAAACTTGTAATTTCAATTCATTGGATCCTTACTATTGATGTAACTACAAGTTCAACTCATTGGATTATCTACAAGAGATCAAAGTAATGCATAGATCTCATTTGCATCCATTTGAACTTGTGATTTCAATCAACAAAATCAATCATTGTACATGTAATAACAAGTGAAACGCATTAAGGTAATGATAAGCGATCAAACGAACGACTTGAATCTCATTTTTTTTCATATAAACTTTTAGTTTCAACCATTTAAATCATTCATTATAGATGTAATAACTAGCGAAACATATATATAACTAAATACAACAAGTAATCACTTAAATGTCATTTATGGTCATTCAAGCTTGTGATTTCAATCCACTAAATCATTCAACATGCATGTTCAAGCACATTCTGCGTTAGTTTGTGATTCAAGTCATTCAATTGATCGCTAATGTGTTTCACCGTTTATTACTTTTATAAAGAACGTTTAAATGATTGAAATCACACAAGTTCATATAGTTAAAAATGGGATCTATGCATTAGTTTCATCCCTAATAGTTAATCGAAAGAATTCAATTTGTCGTTACATCTATAGTACGCGATATAAGCGATTGAAATCAGTTGTTTGTATAAACATTAGTCGAATTTAAGTGAGTCATTTGATCACGCATATTTAATTGAATGTTTTTAACTTATTAATACATCCATTTTGAATGATTCATTTGATCGAAATCACAAGTTTGTGTGAGAATGAACAAGATTCAAGTGGTTAATTTGCTCCCTATATTTAATCTAATCTGTTTCACTTGTTATTACATGTGTAATGAACGGTTTAAATGATTGAAATCACAAGTTCTTATGGATACAAGTGGGATCTATGCTTTTGTTTGATCCCTTTTACTTAATTCAATGAGTTTAACTTGTTATATTTATAGTGAATGACCTAAGGTATTGAAATCACAAGTTCGTATCAGTACGAGTGGTATTTAAGTGATTCATTTGATCACACATATTTGATTGAATGTACTTAACTTGTTGTTGCATCTATATTGAATGATTTAGTGGATTGAAATCTCAAGTTTGTATGAAAACAAATAAGATTCAAGTCGTTCATTTGCGCGCTTATAGTGTATCTAATGCGTTTCACTTGTTATTACATCTATAATGACTAACTTAAATGATTTAAATCACAAGTTCATATGGATACAAATGGGGTTTATGCTATAGTTTGATCCCTTGTAGTTTCACCCGTATTGATACAAACATGTGATTTCATTCCCTTAGATCCTTGCTATTGTTGTTACATTTATAGTGAACTTTCTAAGGGATTTAAAGCACAAGTTCGTCTAAATACGAGTGGATGTAAGCGATTCATTTGATCAAGTTATGCATATTCAATTAAATATGTGTGATCGAATGAATCACTTAAATCCCACCTCTATTGATGCGTACTTGTGAATTCAATCCCTTGGATCATTCACAATATACATCAGATTTATGTCCATATGAATTGGTGATTTCAATTACTTAAATCATTCCTTATACATATCATACAAGTAAAACACATTAGATTAACCATAAAAGATCAAATGAACACTTCAATTTCATTCATTTTCATGCAAACTTGTGATTTAAATCCACTAAATCATTCAACGTGGATGTAGCAACAAGTTAATCACATTCAATGAAATATGCGTGCTTAGATGAATCGCTTAAATCCCACTCGTATTGATACAAACTTGTAATTTCAATTCATTGGATCCTTACTATTGATGTAACTACAAGTTCAACTCATTGGATTATCTACAAGAGATCAAAGTAATGCATAGATCTCATTTGCATCCATTTGAACTTGTGATTTCAATCAACAAAATCAATCATTGTACATGTAATAACAAGTGAAACGCATTAAGGTAATGATAAGCGATCAAACGAACGACTTGAATCTCATTTTTTTCATATAAACTTTTAGTTTCAACCATTTAAATCATTATAGATGTAATAACTAGCGAAACATATTATATTAACTAAAATACAACAAGTAAATCACTTAAATGTCATTTATGGTCATTCAAGCTTGTGATTTCAATCCACTAAATCATTCAACATGCATGTTAAGCACATTCATGCGTTAGTTTGTGATTCAAGTCATTCAATTGATCGCTAATGTGTTTCACCGTTTATTACTTTTATAAAGAACGTTTAAATGATTGAAATCACACAAGTTCATATAGTTAAAAATGGGATCTATGCATTAGTTTCATCCCTAATAGTTAATCGAAAGAATTCAATTTGTCGTTACATCTATAGTACGCGATATAAGCGATTGAAATCAGTTGTTTGTATAAACATTAGTCGAATTTAAGTGAGTCATTTGATCACGCATATTTAATTGAATGTTTTTAACTTATTAATACATCCATTTTGAATGATTCATTTGATCGAAATCACAAGTTTGTGTGAGAATGAACAAGATTCAAGTGGTTAATTTGCTCCCCTATATTTAATCTAATCTGTTTCACTTGTTATTACATGTGTAATGAACGGTTTAAATGATTGAAATCACAAGTTCTTATGGATACAAGTGGGATCTATGCTTTTGTTTGATCCCTTTTACTTAATTCAATGAGTTTAACTTGTTATATTTATAGTGAATGACCTAAGGTATTGAAATCACAAGTTCGTATCAGTACGAGTGGTATTTAAGTGATTCATTTGATCACACATATTTGATTGAATGTACTTAACTTGTTGTTGCATCTATATTGAATGATTTAGTGGATTGAAATCTCAAGTTTGTATGAAAACAAATAAGATTCAAGTCGTTCATTTGCGCGCTTATAGTGTATCTAATGCGTTTCACTTGTTATTACATCTATAATGACTAACTTAAATGATTTAAATCACAAGTTCATATGGATACAAATGGGGTTTATGCTATAGTTTGATCCCTTGTAGTTTCACCCGTATTGATACAAACATGTGATTTCATTCCCTTAGATCCTTGCTATTGTTGTTACATTTATAGTGAACTTTCTAAGGGATTTAAAGCACAAGTTCGTCTAAATACGAGTGGATGTAAGCGATTCATTTGATCAAGTTATGCATATTCAATTAAATATGTGTGATCGAATGAATCACTTAAATCCCACCTCTATTGATGCGTACTTGTGAATTCAATCCCTTGGATCATTCACAATATACATCAGATTTATGTCCATATGAATTGGTGATTTCAATTACTTAAATCATTCCTTATACATATCATAACAAGTAAAACACATTAGATTAACCATAAAAGATCAAATGAACACTTCAATTTCATTCATTTTCATGCAAACTTGTGATTTAAATCCACTAAATCATTCAACGTGGATGTAGCAACAAGTTAATCACATTCAATGAAATATGCGTGCTTAGATGAATCGCTTAAATCCCACTCGTATTGATACAAACTTGTAATTTCAATTCATTGGATCCTTACTATTGATGTAACTACAAGTTCAACTCATTGGATTATCTACAAGAGATCAAAGTAATGCATAGATCTCATTTGCATCCATTTGAACTTGTGATTTCAATCAACAAAATCAATCATTGTACATGTAATAACAAGTGAAACGCATTAAGGTAATGATAAGCGATCAAACGAACGACTTGAATCTCATTTTTTTTCATATAAACTTTTAGTTTCAACCATTAAATCATTCATTATAGATGTAATAACTAGCGAAACATATTATATTAACTAAAATACAACAAGTAAATCACTTAAATGTCATTTATGGTCATTCAAGCTTGTGATTTCAATCCACTAAATCATTCAACATGCATGTTTAAGCACATTCATGCGTTAGTTTGTGATTCAAGTCATTCAATTGATCGCTAATGTGTTTCACCGTTTATTACTTTTATAAAGAACGTTTAAATGATTGAAATCACACAAGTTCATATAGTTAAAAATGGGATCTATGCATTAGTTTCATCCCTAATAGTTAATCGAAAGAATTCAATTTGTCGTTACATCTATAGTACGCGATATAAGCGATTGAAATCAGTTGTTTGTATAAACATTAGTCGAATTTAAGTGAGTCATTTGATCACGCATATTTAATTGAATGTTTTTAACTTATTAATACATCCATTTTGAATGATTCATTTGATCGAAATCACAAGTTTGTGTGAGAATGAACAAGATTCAAGTGGTTAATTTGCTCCCCTATATTTAATCTAATCTGTTTCACTTGTTATTACATGTGTAATGAACGGTTTAAATGATTGAAATCACAAGTTCTTATGGATACAAGTGGGATCTATGCTTTTGTTTGATCCCTTTTACTTAATTCAATGAGTTTAACTTGTTATATTTATAGTGAATGACCTAAGGTATTGAAATCACAAGTTCGTATCAGTACGAGTGGTATTTAAGTGATTCATTTGATCACACATATTTGATTGAATGTACTTAACTTGTTGTTGCATCTATATTGAATGATTTAGTGGATTGAAATCTCAAGTTTGTATGAAAACAAATAAGATTCAAGTCGTTCATTTGCGCGCTTATAGTGTATCTAATGCGTTTCACTTGTTATTACATCTATAATGACTAACTTAAATGATTTAAATCACAAGTTCATATGGATACAAATGGGGTTTATGCTATAGTTTGATCCCTTGTAGTTTCACCCGTATTGATACAAACATGTGATTTCATTCCCTTAGATCCTTGCTATTGTTGTTACATTTATAGTGAACTTTCTAAGGGATTTAAAGCACAAGTTCGTCTAAATACGAGTGGGATGTAAGCGATTCATTTGATCAAGTTATGCATATTCAATTAAATATGTGTGATCGAATGAATCACTTAAATCCCACCTCTATTGATGCGTACTTGTGAATTCAATCCCTTGGATCATTCACAATATACATCAGATTTATGTCCATATGAATTGGTGATTTCAATTACTTAAATCATTCCTTATACATATCATAACAAGTAAAACACATTAGATTAACCATAAAAGATCAAATGAACACTTCAATTTCATTCATTTTCATGCAAACTTGTGATTTAAATCCACTAAATCATTCAACGTGGATGTAGCAACAAGTTAATCACATTCAATGAAATATGCGTGCTTAGATGAATCGCTTAAATCCCACTCGTATTGATACAAACTTGTAATTTCAATTCATTGGATCCTTACTATTGATGTAACTACAAGTTCAACTCATTGGATTATCTACAAGAGATCAAAGTAATGCATAGATCTCATTTGCATCCATTTGAACTTGTGATTTCAATCAACAAAATCAATCATTGTACATGTAATAACAAGTGAAACGCATTAAGGTAATGATAAGCGATCAAACGAACGACTTGAATCTCATTTTTTTTCATATAAACTTTTAGTTTCAACCATTAAATCATTCATTATAGATGTAATAACTAGCGAAACATATTATATTAACTAAAATACAACAAGTAAATCACTTAAATGTCATTTATGGTCATTCAAGCTTGTGATTTCAATCCACTAAATCATTCAACATGCATGTTTAAGCACATTCATGCGTTAGTTTGTGATTCAAGTCATTCAATTGATCGCTAATGTGTTTCACCGTTTATTACTTTTATAAAGAACGTTTAAATGATTGAAATCACACAAGTTCATATAGTTAAAAATGGGATCTATGCATTAGTTTCATCCCTAATAGTTAATCGAAAGAATTCAATTTGTCGTTACATCTATAGTACGCGATATAAGCGATTGAAATCAGTTGTTTGTATAAACATTAGTCGAATTTAAGTGAGTCATTTGATCACGCATATTTAATTGAATGTTTTTAACTTATTAATACATCCATTTTGAATGATTCATTTGATCGAAATCACAAGTTTGTGTGAGAATGAACAAGATTCAAGTGGTTAATTTGCTCCCCTATATTTAATCTAATCTGTTTCACTTGTTATTACATGTGTAATGAACGGTTTAAATGATTGAAATCACAAGTTCTTATGGATACAAGTGGGATCTATGCTTTTGTTTGATCCCTTTTACTTAATTCAATGAGTTTAACTTGTTATATTTATAGTGAATGACCTAAGGTATTGAAATCACAAGTTCGTATCAGTACGAGTGGTATTTAAGTGATTCATTTGATCACACATATTTGATTGAATGTACTTAACTTGTTGTTGCATCTATATTGAATGATTTAGTGGATTGAAATCTCAAGTTTGTATGAAAACAAATAAGATTCAAGTCGTTCATTTGCGCGCTTATAGTGTATCTAATGCGTTTCACTTGTTATTACATCTATAATGACTAACTTAAATGATTTAAATCACAAGTTCATATGGATACAAATGGGGTTTATGCTATAGTTTGATCCCTTGTAGTTTCACCCGTATTGATACAAACATGTGATTTCATTCCCTTAGATCCTTGCTATTGTTGTTACATTTATAGTGAACTTTCTAAGGGATTTAAAGCACAAGTTCGTCTAAATACGAGTGGGATGTAAGCGATTCATTTGATCAAGTTATGCATATTCAATTAAATATGTGTGATCGAATGAATCACTTAAATCCCACCTCTATTGATGCGTACTTGTGAATTCAATCCCTTGGATCATTCACAATATACATCAGATTTATGTCCATATGAATTGGTGATTTCAATTACTTAAATCATTCCTTATACATATCATAACAAGTAAAACACATTAGATTAACCATAAAAGATCAAATGAACCACTTCAATTTCATTCATTTTCATGCAAACTTGTGATTTAAATCCACTAAATCATTCAACGTGGATGTAGCAACAAGTTAATCACATTCAATGAAATATGCGTGCTTAGATGAATCGCTTAAATCCCACTCGTATTGATACAAACTTGTAATTTCAATTCATTGGATCCTTACTATTGATGTAACTACAAGTTCAACTCATTGGATTATCTACAAGAGATCAAAGTAATGCATAGATCTCATTTGCATCCATTTGAACTTGTGATTTCAATCAACAAAATCAATCATTGTACATGTAATAACAAGTGAAACGCATTAAGGTAATGATAAGCGATCAAACGAACGACTTGAATCTCATTTTTTTTCATATAAACTTTTAGTTTCAACCATTAAATCATTCATTATAGATGTAATAACTAGCGAAACATATTATATTAACTAAAATACAACAAGTAAATCACTTAAATGTCATTTATGGTCATTCAAGCTTGTGATTTCAATCCACTAAATCATTCAACATGCATGTTTAAGCACATTCATGCGTTAGTTTGTGATTCAAGTCATTCAATTGATCGCTAATGTGTTTCACCGTTTATTACTTTTATAAAGAACGTTTAAATGATTGAAATCACACAAGTTCATATAGTTAAAAATGGGATCTATGCATTAGTTTCATCCCTAATAGTTAATCGAAAGAATTCAATTTGTCGTTACATCTATAGTACGCGATATAAGCGATTGAAATCAGTTGTTTGTATAAACATTAGTCGAATTTAAGTGAGTCATTTGATCACGCATATTTAATTGAATGTTTTTAACTTATTAATACATCCATTTTGAATGATTCATTTGATCGAAATCACAAGTTTGTGTGAGAATGAACAAGATTCAAGTGGTTAATTTGCTCCCCTATATTTAATCTAATCTGTTTCACTTGTTATTACATGTGTAATGAACGGTTTAAATGATTGAAATCACAAGTTCTTATGGATACAAGTGGGATCTATGCTTTTGTTTGATCCCTTTTACTTAATTCAATGAGTTTAACTTGTTATATTTATAGTGAATGACCTAAGGTATTGAAATCACAAGTTCGTATCAGTACGAGTGGTATTTAAGTGATTCATTTGATCACACATATTTGATTGAATGTACTTAACTTGTTGTTGCATCTATATTGAATGATTTAGTGGATTGAAATCTCAAGTTTGTATGAAAACAAATAAGATTCAAGTCGTTCATTTGCGCGCTTATAGTGTATCTAATGCGTTTCACTTGTTATTACATCTATAATGACTAACTTAAATGATTTAAATCACAAGTTCATATGGATACAAATGGGGTTTATGCTATAGTTTGATCCCTTGTAGTTTCACCCGTATTGATACAAACATGTGATTTCATTCCCTTAGATCCTTGCTATTGTTGTTACATTTATAGTGAACTTTCTAAGGGATTTAAAGCACAAGTTCGTCTAAATACGAGTGGATGTAAGCGATTCATTTGATCAAGTTATGCATATTCAATTAAATATGTGTGATCGAATGAATCACTTAAATCCCACCTCTATTGATGCGTACTTGTGAATTCAATCCCTTGGATCATTCACAATATACATCAGATTTATGTCCATATGAATTGGTGATTTCAATTACTTAAATCATTCCTTATACATATCATAACAAGTAAAACACATTAGATTAACCATAAAAGATCAAATGAACCACTTCAATTTCATTCATTTTCATGCAAACTTGTGATTTAAATCCACTAAATCATTCAACGTGGATGTAGCAACAAGTTAATCACATTCAATGAAATATGCGTGCTTAGATGAATCGCTTAAATCCCACTCGTATTGATACAAACTTGTAATTTCAATTCATTGGATCCTTACTATTGATGTAACTACAAGTTCAACTCATTGGATTATCTACAAGAGATCAAAGTAATGCATAGATCTCATTTGCATCCATTTGAACTTGTGATTTCAATCAACAAAATCAATCATTGTACATGTAATAACAAGTGAAACGCATTAAGGTAATGATAAGCGATCAAACGAACGACTTGAATCTCATTTTTTTTCATATAAACTTTTAGTTTCAACCATTTAAATCATTCATTATAGATGTAATAACTAGCGAAACATATTATATTAACTAAAATACAACAAGTAAATCACTTAAATGTCATTTATGGTCATTCAAGCTTGTGATTTCAATCCACTAAATCATTCAACATGCATGTTTAAGCACATTCATGCGTTAGTTTGTGATTCAAGTCATTCAATTGATCGCTAATGTGTTTCACCGTTTATTACTTTTATAAAGAACGTTTAAATGATTGAAATCACACAAGTTCATATAGTTAAAAATGGGATCTATGCATTAGTTTCATCCCTAATAGTTAATCGAAAGAATTCAATTTGTCGTTACATCTATAGTACGCGATATAAGCGATTGAAATCAGTTGTTTGTATAAACATTAGTCGAATTTAAGTGAGTCATTTGATCACACATATTTAATTGAATGTTTTTAACTTATTAATACATCCATTTTGAATGATTCATTTGATCGAAATCACAAGTTTGTGTGAGAATGAACAAGATTCAAGTGGTTAATTTGCTCCCCTATATTTAATCTAATCTGTTTCACTTGTTATTACATGTGTAATGAACGGTTTAAATGATTGAAATCACAAGTTCTTATGGATACAAGTGGGATCTATGCTTTTGTTTGATCCCTTTTACTTAATTCAATGAGTTTAACTTGTTATATTTATAGTGAATGACCTAAGGTATTGAAATCACAAGTTCGTATCAGTACGAGTGGTATTTAAGTGATTCATTTGATCACACATATTTGATTGAATGTACTTAACTTGTTGTTGCATCTATATTGAATGATTTAGTGGATTGAAATCTCAAGTTTGTATGAAAACAAATAAGATTCAAGTCGTTCATTTGCGCGCTTATAGTGTATCTAATGCGTTTCACTTGTTATTACATCTATAATGACTAACTTAAATGATTTAAATCACAAGTTCATATGGATACAAATGGGGTTTATGCTATAGTTTGATCCCTTGTAGTTTCACCCGTATTGATACAACATGTGATTTCATTCCCTTAGATCCTTGCTATTGTTGTTACATTTATAGTGAACTTTCTAAGGGATTTAAAGCACAAGTTCGTCTAAATACGAGTGGGATGTAAGCGATTCATTTGATCAAGTTATGCATATTCAATTAAATATGTGTGATCGAATGAATCACTTAAATCCCACCTCTATTGATGCGTACTTGTGAATTCAATCCCTTGGATCATTCACAAAGATGTAACAATGAGTTGAATCGTTGGATCAAACTGACTGATAGATCTCATTGTATCATATAACTTGATTTCATATTTAAATCATTCACATAGATGTATACCCGATTATTAACTCAAGATAAACAAACCATTATATTATTTCATGCAAACTTGCTCAATAAACAAATCATTCAATATGAGTGAAATAAGTTAAAAGTTATTAAGTAAGAAATGAATACAAAATCACTGTATTGATACAACAAAAGTTTATTATTGGATAACTACAAGCATCAACAATGTATAATCAGTTGTGTCCATATGAATTGATTTCAATCACTTAAATCATTCTTATACATATATAACAAGTAAACACATTAGATTAACTATAAAGATCAAATGAACCACTTCAATTTCATTCATTTTCTTTCAAACTTGTGATTTAAATCCACTAAATCATTCAACGTGGATGTAGCAACAAGTTAATCACATTCAATGAAATATGCGTGCTTAGTGAACGCTTAAATCCAACTCGTATTGATAAAACTTGTAATTTCAATTCATTGGATCCTTACTATTGATGTAACTACAAGTTCAACTCATTGGATTACTACAAGAGATCAAATAATGCATAGATCTATTTGCATCATTTGAACTTGTGATTTCAATCAAGTAAACAATCATTGTAAATGTAGTGATAAGCGATCAAACGAATGACTTGAATTCATTTTTTTTCATATAAACTTTTAGCTTCAACCATTAAATCATTCATTATGATGTAATAATAGCAACCACATTATATTAATAAAATACAACAAGTAAATCACTTAAATGTCATTTATGGTCATTCAAGCTTATGATTTCATCCACTAAATCATTCAACATTCATGTTTAAGCACATTCATGCATTAGTTGTGATTCAAGTCATTCAATTGATCGCTAATGTGCTTTCACCGTTTATTACTTTTATAAAGAACGTTTAAATGATTGAAATCACACAAGTTCATATAGTTAAAATGGGATCTATGCATTAGTTTCATCCCTAATAGTTAATCGAAAGAATTCAATTTGTCGTTACATCTATAGTACGCGATATAAGCGATTGAAATCAGTTGTTTGTATAAACATTAGTCGAATTTAAGTGAGTCATTTGATCACACATATTTAATTGAATGTTTTTAACTTATTAATACATCCATTTTGAATGTTTCATTTGATCGAAATCACAAGTTTGTGTGAGAATGAACAAGATTCAAGTGGTTAATTTGCTCCCCTATATTTAATCGAATCTGTTCACTTGTTATTACATGTGTAATGAACGGTTTAAATGATTGAAAAATCACAAGTTCTTATGGATACAAGTGGGATCTATGCTTTTGTTTGATCCCTTTTACTTAATTCAATGAGTTTAACTTGTTATATTTATAGTGAATGACGTAAGGTATTGAAATCACAAGTTCGTATCAGTACGAGTGGTATTTAAGTGATTCATTTGATCACACATATTTGATTGAATGTACTTAACTTGTTGTTGCATCTATATTGAATGATTTAGTGGATTGAAATCTCAAGTTTGTATGAAAACAAATAAGATTCAAGTCGTTCATTTGCGCGCTTATTGTGTATCTAATGCGTTTCACTTGTTATTACATCTATAATGACTAACTTAAATGATTTAAATCACAAGTTCATATGGATACAAATGGGGTTTATGCTATAGTTTGATCCCTTGTACATGTGATTTCATTCCCTTAGATCCTTGCTATTGTTGTTACATTTATAGTGAACTTTCTAAGGGATTTAAACACAAGTCGTCTAAATAGGAGTGGATGTAAGCGATTCATTTGATCAAGTTATGCATATTCAATTAAATATGTGTGATTGAATGATCACTTAAATCCCACCTCTATTGATGCGTACTTGTGAATTCAATCCCTTGGATCATTCACAACAGATGTAACAATGAGTTGAACTCGTTGGATCAAACTACTCATAGATCTCATTTGTATCTATATAAACTTGTGGTTTCAATTATTTAAATCGTTCATCATGATGTAATAAAAAGTGAAACACTTTAAATTAACTCCAAGGGATCAAACAAACGACCTTATTATTATTTATTTCCATGCAAACTTACGATTTCAATCAACTAAATCATTCAATATGGATGTGACAAAAAGGTAAATTCGTTTAATTAAGTAGACGTGATGAAATGAATTATAAAAATCCCACTCGTTTTGATACGAAACAAAGTTCTACTTATTGGACTAACTACAAGCATCAAACCAATATATACATCAGATTTGTGTCCATATGAATTGGTGATTTCAATCACTTTAATCATTCCTTATACATCATAACAAGTAAACACATTATTCTTATGGATACATT
>NW_022204826.1:0-36741 GCF_008831285.2 Nymphaea colorata | reverse complement strand
ACGAAAATGTACATGTTAATATGCATTTGCATGTCATTTTGCACTAGTTTCCTTCTTAATCATCCCATTAGAACCCTAACGAGTGTCTCGTTATGTGCTTGTTTTCTTCATACCCAACGGTGGAAGAAATATATCCCTTACAACAAACTAAATAATAACATTTTATGCTTATTTTCAAAAATATTTTCAAAAGGAACCTTCTAACATGCCTTAGGGACTTAGCTTAGACTCTTACATGAGTCCAAGCTCCCCTCCGGCCCACATAAAACTTGAAGTGGTAATTTTAAGTTGTTCCTTGATTTCTAATCTTGTGAAGGTATGGATGTATACACATGTTATATACATCTACGCCAACATGATGACCCCCATCTTTCTCTCTCTATGCTTTCACTTTCCATTTTATAAATTTTCATATGTACATGAATACGTATGTACTTGTGCTCAATTTCCTCTCTTTCAAATATTTATTCCTCTTTTCAAGACAAATATCTTGTCTTATAAACTTTCTCATACCCATATATACGTATGATATTTTTATTTTCCTCTAAAATCTCTCTTTCTCTTCAAATCAATATATCTTTTTCTCTTACTTTCATATATGTGTATATGTGATGGTATGTACACATATATGCATGTCTTTCTCTATCTCTCTCTCTTTCTTTTCATAAGAGTGTTTTATCTCTTGTATTCTTTTTAACATTCTTCTCTCACGAACTTTCTATTTACCAACTTCATTAAGACCACAAACCAAGTAATGACCCAATATTGGAATCATGCTTGATGGTCTACAATCCCTATCCCTTTTCAAAAACTTTTCCTTCTTATATACATATTATAACAACGAAATCTTAGATGTATGTTGTGGTAAGAATGACTTTAGATGAATGTTGTGGTAGGAATGTTTTACATTCTTTCAATCATATAGGATAAATGCATCCATGCATTCTCACCCACTTTATTTCACTTATGATCACAAGCATCTCTCCAAAAGAACTTAAGCAAGAAGGGATGAAGCTATAGCTAGGTGGTAACCAAATTAGAGCAAAATCTCAAACCTACTTAAAGTCCTAAGAGAACACTAAAGTGATTTCAAAATAATTTCACAAGCTTTTCAAATGATATTTACTAGTTCCACTTTTTCCTCAAAACATTTTACATTTTCAAGCAACTCTTTAAGAACCTTTTCAAAAGTTTGAAACTTCAAACTTTCAATATTTTCTACACCGCATATAGAATCAAAAAGATGTTTAAGTTAAAACGAAATGCATCAATGATAAACATAGCCTTGGGTTTATTAGCCCCGGTAAAGGCACCGGGAACGGTTGATCCTCGTACCGACGGCGAGTCCCTTTCTTTCCTCTTTCAAAACAAAAACCTCATTTTTCTGGAGCACTCCAAAACCAATGAAAATTTTGGGATGCAAACACCTCATTATCTAGGCTTCATCTTATACCTAATGATGGGAGGGGCTTCTCGTAATTGCCAAGATTACATCGGATGTCTTCCTTACTATTTACACTTGAATACAAAGATTTTTTTGATAGTTTCAAAAGCATCTCAAACTCTTGAAATTAAAGGCTTTGGAGACTTTGCTTAGACTCTTTCTTTATGAGCTTAAGTTTCTCTCTGAACTACAACGAATGTAATGAAGTCGTTATAATATTTAAATTATTTTCCAAACTAGCTAATCCTTGTTTCCATCCAGGAAAGAGAATTTAAAAACACAAAATCTCTCTTTTAATCTTTTTATTTCTCTCTCCTATTTTTTCTCTCTCTCTCTGATTTCTCTCTCTTTAGATGTCTCTCTCTAAAATTTCTCTTTTCTCTCTCTCCCTCTCTCTTCAGTTCTCTCTCTCCCTTTTTTAAATCTCTTTCTTTCTCTCTCTTTCTTTTACCTCTCTTTTAATCTCCTTTTTTCTTTTTTCTTTCTTAAACCCCCCGTCTCTTTCTCTCTCTCTCCACCCCTTTTAAACAAATGATGGGTAGGACAATGGTTGGGTTAGGCAGCATGTTACAGCCATGTCTTCAGTTTGATTCTTAGAGGGTGCTATCCTAATGGTATTGAGGAACAATGTTGATTTTGAGATTAGGGGTGCCATTATGAGGTCAACTGGACTGGTTCTTGTCTCCTCCCCCACCACCTTTTCTTCCCTCCTTTTAGACTTCTCTCCCTTTTACTCTCTCTTCTAATCTCTCTCTCTCTCTATTTATATATTAAACAAAAAAAGCACACATTTTGCTTGGCCCAAAATCATTCGACTTACCAAGGCCAATATTAAGGTGCAATACATGATCCTTATCATCCGGAGTACACTAGGATGGCATACAACTCATTTTTGAAAACTTTTTTTTTAATATGCATGTTATGGTATGAATGACTTTTCTAATTTTCTTTCAAGCATAGAGAATTCTTTCTCTTTTCATTTAACTTTCATAATCACCATGCATTCATAAGATTCACGGATACCCACAACCACTTCTTTAGGAAACCAAAGCAAAACATGATCGATCCTCAATAATATGTAATAGAGTTAGGCTAAAACCTGAGATTAACTTGTGTTTCAAAAGATATCTATTAACTTTCTTTACTTTACAAATGATCATTTCATTAAAGCATTTTTATAAAATTTTATCAAAACTCTTCTTTCAAAATTGACATAATTTTTTTTACTTTAAATGATTATTACAAATCAAATGACTCATTAATTAAGATTGTTTCTTCTAAACATATCTCTTACTATTTTATCAAACAAAAATTATCGAACTTTCTTTTCCAATGGCTGGTGGACCCCTTTTCTAGTTTGCAAAACAAATTCTCACGGGTGAACCAAAAGAAATTTTCGGATGCAAACAATATGGCTCTGGTGGTGAGAAATTTCTTCACACAAACGTAAATGGAACACATATGATATTGATTCTTAATTCTGTATCATTATTGATATAAAAGTCTTGACTTATATCATTATGCAATGTGATCTATAAACTAGTTGTACTTCTGATCTCCCTATTAGATTTATTCACCATCCATGTGTCTTGCTCTTGAAGTGGTCAACAGCTTGGAAAAGGGCATATAGAACAAATTTTTCTTCTCAAATTAGATGTTTCAAAAGCTCTTGACAAAGTGAGATTGTCTTTCTGCACTTTGGGCTTTCTTATTTGGGATTTTGTGAGGATTGGGTGAGGAAAATATGACTCGTGTTTCTACTGCTTTCTTTGTTGTTGCCTTTAAGAAGGGAGGAAACCACTTTTTGTAGCCATAGAGGTCGATGACAAGGGGACCATCTCTCTCCTGTTCTCAGTTTAGATGTTCCAAAGCTCATTTCTCATTAATATGGAAAATCTAGCGGTGTTTGGGTAACAGTAAGAAGGTGAAAATTTGGTGTGAGTATTGGGGATAGGGGATTCTAGAACAACTACTCAAGCAAGATGATCTTATGAAATTACATAGTCACATGCAACCTACAGTGGAGGCAATTCTTACCCACAAGCAAGAATTTCTTCCTAGAGATATATTTTCTATGTCAGTCTAGTTTCTTATTAGTTCTTCTTCTCTTATTGATTGTGATGTTGTTCTGACATGAGGTACTCATAATTTCATTAACTTGAGATGAAATGGATATGAAATAAAAAACAGTAGACCCCGAGATCCAGGGGTGAAGCCAGCAATTTTTTTTAGGAAGGCAGAACAGTATTTGCAAAAATTATAAAAGGGACAAACAATATTTTTCAAAATTTTACATAGGCCAATTTAAAAACTTTTTTAAAATGTAAGTACCAACTTTTTTTTCGAAAACATGAGGGGGAGGGGCCATGGCTCCTGCCAGCTCCCCCTCCTTCTGCCCAGCCTAGATCCTTACAATAAGATTATTTGGCAAATGATAGTTACTATCATGGGTGTCGCTGATACATTGATGTATCACCAGGATTGGCTTCCAAGTAATGCGCCATACTTGTGTTCATACATCCAGGATTTGGAATTTAAGGCGACAGCACAAATATTCACTAATCTTGATAAAATTGTGATCAACAGTAAATAATTCAATAGAAAAAGCCTAGTTATAAAAACTCTCTGCTGTCTAGGTATCAATCAATAATTTTCGCATGGGCTATGCTCACCTATTTTTATAATTGAAGAGAAAGAAGTGGGTCAATGGCAAAAACATTCGAAAATTTTGACTTGCCATATTTATTCTTCACCATGAAAGGCTTCAAAACCACTTGTCCAGTCGCTTTAGTGTTACGTGTAGAAAAGAAAGAAAGTCGCTTATAATTAGTAATTAATTAGGCTTTTTTAGTGGTACTTAAACAAATTTTAATAGATTTAATTTTAGGCCATTGACATTTCCACGATTGCAAAATCCCAACCATGAAAATCAAATCTACATTAGTAAATTTTTCAAACAAACAAAGCCGCTTATCATGCATATCTAACTTTAGTTTTCTTTTGATTTGGAAACATGGTGCCTACAAAGATAATATTTTCCACATATCACTTCCTTTTTCATTCATAATAATGTGGGGAAAATGGATAAGTGAGTTGCGAACATGGTTGGCATCGAGAAAAAAAAAAGAAGTGAGAGAAATGTTTAAAAATGGAAATAAATCGGCTTGTTGTTCACTCTACGAAAATGGAAAGAGAAGGAAGAGGAAGGTAGTGCCCTACAGGCTGCCAAGGTCCATGATTGGTGTTAAATAAATCTGGAAAAATTCCCAATCCACAAACTTCTACATCACCTACACTTCCTCTTTCTCACATTTGTCGGATTTATCATTGTATTATGTAAAAGTTTGGATGCATGATTTTTTTTGTCCAAATCCAAAAGTTTATTGATCCAATCCAAGTTGCGTGATCTGACCATTGACTAGAAGTACAACTTGTTCGTGCCGCGAGGCAATGCCATCGACCTTGCCAAACCTAAGGCTGGCCATCCCTATTATGAAGAGAGAAAGATGATGATGTCCAGGACTCATACTAATCCAGTTCAGCTGTTTTATTCCAACATACTCTATTTGACAGAACTATGAGCTCAGAATGGGATGTGAAAGGTCTCTCTAACAATAGCAACAGGGCATGATCAGTGGCACTAGCCACGCAAAGTAGGCTCAGACCAATTAGTACTCAGGGTTAGGTTTTGTTACTAGTCTTTTGACCTATTTCCTTTCAAGTGGGCTTTTTTTTTTAATTTCATTTTGTAGAAGTTAGAGCAAAAGAAGAGAGAAAACTTCACTTTGGATACTTTCTTGATAAGTGTGTAAACTTTCTGATTTTGACTCCCTAAAGTCTATCGATAGTGGCCCCTTTTTTTTTAAGACAGTAATTCATTTTTTAAGAAATTATTTGTTTTAAATTTTTAATCGTGTCTCAGCATTAATCATTTTTCTTGCTTTAAAACATTAAAACAATCAAATACCAATAATTTAACAAATATGTCATGGTGTTATAAGAGAAATTATCGCTATAGTGAGAATATAATATACATGATGTGTATTATTGAATGCCTCAGAATGAGAACATAAGGCAAATTGTTGAGAGATCAGTGAGTCCTTATGGTCTCTTATTTGTCTAATATGTGGCCTATAGCTAGAGTATTTCTTCTTTTTCAACAAAACCTGATTAACTAAATTTAAATTTGATTTCACAAGGTAGAGTAGCTAAACTGCGTTTGATGTCCATTTGTAGAAACCTATACAAAATTGACAATTTGCATTTCAATCTGTCCCCACATATCAAGAAAGCCCCAAGCGGTGTAGCGTAGTTGTTCAGGGTGATGGGCCAACAAACGTTTACTGTTAGTTCATTCATTATGGCTGCAATTATTGGAGACTGCAAAAGATAGATGCGTGATGCTTTAGTTCACATGTGTACTGCTCTCCACCGGAAACTGACTAAGAGGAAAAAGGGAAGGAGTTTCAACCTCTTCAGGGTATTCATATAAACTCAAGCAAAAAACCGAATATTGTGAAATGAATTTAATCCAAACCATCAATCAGTAAAGAAAGCATGGTGACAAGAGCATCATTTTTATTACAATAGAGCAACGGTATTCGTATAAACTAAAGCAAGAAAAGGCAGTTGTGATATGAATTTAATCCATAATATCCACCAGTAGAAAAGAGAAAGTGACAAGAACATCACTTTCTTTATGATAGACAAAGGTATTCATACAAACTAAAGCAAGAAAAAACAATTGTGAATGAATTTAATCCAAAGCATCCAGCTGTCACAAAGACAGTAATAAGAGAATAATTTTATTTACTATAGACCAAACATTATTGATTACATATTTACAGGTTCATCCCTTTTAATGATTATTCTCAATTTCTAGGGAAACTTTCCAAGATACATATAAATATTTTACACGTCCAGTGACATATGGATATGCTCCAGTGCTGAAATCTATAAAATTTTAAAAGATTCTTGAAATCTGATTTGTGGATCAAATATTCTATAGTTATATTTAAAAAGCAAGCTGCCAACTGGGAACCTTATGACACACCACAAAGTATGCACACAAAGCAAACAATCTAACGGAAACTTTCTGCTGTGTAATGAAAGGCCATGAGTTTTTTCGTGGCCACTTTATAAAAGAAGGTGATGACTTTTACAGCATGAGCTGCTTGTTTTCTTTGACACAATTTTACTTCTTGTGGTAGTAAGTGATAATTCTTGTAGCATCTTTGTTTCTATTCTGTTCGGGTAAAAGTAAAGACTTCAAGGCTCCTTTTTTTTTTTTAATTGGTGAAAACTATAGAACAAAGGCCATAAAGTTCTTTTTAACCCTTACTTAGAGGGATGCTGAGAGATCTCAAAGATGAAGCTGGGAATTTTTTGTTGTAGGAACCAAACTATAGTTTCTAAATTTTTACAGATCCAGAAATACATTTATTTTATTTTATTTTATACAGGATAAACTAAAATATTTGAAACTTAAAAATAACTTTTTTTATTTTTTTAAAATCCAAGAAGAAATACAGCCCCTACCAGGCCCCCCCTACATCCAGTACTCCCTCTCTCTATAATTTTGTTGGTCAAAGCCTTTGGTCCCCATGACTGTTCTCTTTGACAACGAAAAGTGAAAAAAAAAGAAGAAGAAAAATTTAGCATATTTTTATAATTAAAATTTACGAAAAAAAAAATCGCCCCCACCATTTTCAAGGTTGGACACTTCTGATTGTGGACCTGATTTTGAACTGTGGCTAGTAAAAAAGCATTGTGCCATTACTAATCAAGTTTGTGTTCCTTTATGTTTTATGCCATATTCAGGATGAAGTCCACTTTGTGTTATGGAGATCCAACCCGATTATGTCTATGTTTGGGATCATAAGCTTCTTGGATCCAAATTCAGTTTTGAAAAGTAGAGCTTACATCTGAATCCCAAGTCCTTGCTGAATCCAAACCACTGGCATCCATTGTTGCGCATAGGGATGCCTATATATCTGCTTTGGATGGAAAATCTAATCGATCTGTTTCGAAGAAATCGGATATGAAAAAGAAAAACATATCCTATTAAAAAGTAGGATTGAATTCAGCTTTAATAATTGGCTTTCGGATATACATAAACATCCGGTTGGATTTGGATATGGATTTGAATCAGATTTGTTGTTAAGCAAATATCCTATATCTAATGTTCTTACATTTTGAAAATAGGTCAAATTCAGTTCAAAATTCGTATTTAGATATGAATATGAAAATTATATTGAAATCAAATTCAGTTTGTGAAATAGGATTCCAGATTTGGATTTAGATATGGCTAAATGTAAATCCAATTTGACTATGATCCATTGACATCCCAAATTGTGGTTGAAGGGGTAGCTTTGTCCTTCCTTGCTTTCTTTCTCCTTTGGCAACTTCTATGACAATCAGTGAGGTTAGTGGTCTCTTTTTGTGAAAGAGGCGTGAAAGATAGTTGGGTCTGCCACACGTTTTCATCATTCTTTACTTTTTCCTCTTTTCTCTTACATGCTTCTCTCAGAACAATGGCAGAAACACATGGTGGCTGGTGTGGGCCGGCTGGTGAGGCTGGCTGCCAACACCAACCCATTAAAATTTTCATTGAAACAATGAATACATTCTACATTTTTACAAAGAATTATAACTTACACAAACACCGTCTTTTAGTGCATTTTATTTTCGCCCAAAGAAAGTGTGTCAAATGACTATAGCTTATGTAAGCAACATAATGTAAGTTGTTACTCTTCATTGAAATTCTCTAACTATTATAGACACGCAATGTGCACTCGATTGCAGCTCCCTATAAGCTAGCAAACGATGTTCATAATATTGTTGAAACGACAAGTTGCACCACTCAAAGGTGAAGGGGTGCAATTACTCAAATACGTGTAAAAAATAAACATGGTCTTTGATAAAAATGGTTTTAAGTGGCGAACATCAGCTAATAAGTGTCGGATTATAATGCATATAAAAAACGTGAAGAAAGAATGCATTTGTTGAAACGGCAAGTTGCACCACTTAAAGGTGAAGGGGTGCAATTACTCAAATACGTGTAAAAAATAAACATGGTCTTTGATAAAAATGGTTTTAAGTGGCGAACATTAGCTAATAAGTGTCGGATTATAATGTATGTCAAAAACGTGAAGAAAGAATGCATTCTATCTATATGCAAATCAAATAAAAGTACCAAATAATTATGGGTTTGGCAAGTGTCATAGTTTAATGCATTCTATTTATATAGAAAGAAAAAAGCATCAAACATTATAGCTTACGCAAATACCATATTTTTAAGAGATTGAACTTCATTAAAATTCTTTAACCATTATAGACACACAATATGCACTTGGATGCAGCTATTTATAAGATAGCAAACCATGTCCATAATATTGTTGAAACGGCAAGTTGCACCACTTAAAGGTAAAGGGGGTGCAATTACTCAAATACTTGTAAAAAATAAACATGGTCTTCAATAAAAATGGTTTTAAGAGGCAAACATTAGCTAATAAGTGTCAGATTATAATGCATATCAAGAACCTGAAGAAAGAATGCATTCTACCTATCAAATAAAAGTACGAAATAATTATGGCTTGGGAAAGTGTCATAGTTTAATGCTTTCTATTTATATACAAAGAAAAAAGAATTAAACATTTATAGCTTATGCAAACACCATATTTTGACGGATTGAACCTAATTAAAATTCTCTAACTATTATAGACACGCAATGTACACTCGGATGCAGCTCTATATAAACTACCAATCCAATCCTGAGCTAAGTCATCCGAGAGGCAGTGAAAGAATTTAGCATTCAACAACAAATACACACACTGTTCTAATGGCTGCTCATCTTGCCTCCCTTTCCACTCCTTTCGTTACTTCCCCGAAGCTTGCCCCTAATACCAAGGCTCGGTTCAAGCCATGGAGCACCACCCTTGTGAGATGTGAGCCTAGGGCTGAGGGCTGCGGTAGGTCTGCTGCTCAGTGGAGGCCTTCCATATACCAGCCAAGTACATGGAACTATGACTTCATCCAGTCCATTACCAGCGCAACATCAGTAATTTTCTATACCTCTGATCTGACACTATTATTTTGTTTATTTTGGTATTATGATGTGATCCTAATTCAAAGACATGAAAATGAGAGCAGATCAAAACACAAAGGACCATAGTTGAAGAATTGGGAAGAGAAGTCCGACAACTTATAACATCAACAACTGAGCAAGTGGCTCAGTTGGAGCTCCTCGATTCACTGGAATGTTTAGGTGTAGCCTATCACTTTGAGAGTGAGGTCAGGCGATCACTAGATGCCATATGCATGAGGACTAGAGGATTTGAGGACCTCTACGCTTCTTCACTTTGCTTTAGCATTCTGAGGCAACATGGCTATAATGTTTCTGCAGGTATACATATATAGTATATAAACATGCGTTATTTCCGAAATATTGACTCAATAATTAGTTTTTAATCTAGACTGTCCATTGCAATTGTGTTAATTGACACTAACCATTAAAGTTTCTTTTTACATTTTCGTGAGGATGTGAGATGGTTGCTGAGCCTCTACGAAGCATCACAACTAGCCTCTGAAGGAGAAACTGTGTTAGAAGAAGCTACGGCCTTCTCTTCAGAGCATCTTAGAGCAAGGATAAGCCTCATGGACCAGAGGATGTCTCGACAGGTGCGGCATGCTCTGCAGGTTCCTCTCCACAGAAGGGTTTGCAGGGTCAAGGCCCGATAGTATATTGAGACATTCGAGAGGACGGACCGCAGAAGCCAAGTGCTGCATGAGTTCGCTAGGCTAGACTTCAGCATGGTGCAGACAATCCACCAAAGAGAGCTCAGGGAGTTATCCGGGTACAATTCATTCTTGCACTTTTGCCTAAATAACTTGGTTAATAGTTGATAATAATGCAGCAACTAATGTCATTCTATGTATATATGTATATCAGTAATGAATATCATGTATGTTACATTGTTGCTGGTCTGCATCATTGGGTCCACTAATAATCAACCATGAGTCCTTTGTTTTGGGTGTTTGCAGGTGGTGGAGGGATTTGGGCTTGGGCGAGCACATTAGCTGCGCCAGAGATAGGCTGGTGGAGAGCTACTTCATGGCGGTGGTTAAGATGCATGAGCCACAATTCTCACAGTACAGGATGCAACTCGCCAGGGTCTCCTGCTTGATGGCCACCGTTGAGGACATCTTCGGCGAGCATCAGTTTGTTGAGGTGTGCAAGTTGTTGAGAGGTAAAGGTTGATTATGGTTGGTAAATTAGAGGTAGCAACTCTGTCTCTAGTTTCTGCTTCACATCGTTAGGAGCCAATGTGGGTGCTGTATATTGTATACACGCAGGTGGGATCTTCAAGCGGCAGAGCAGCTGCCACAGTCACCGAGGGTCTTCTATGCGGCTGTCTACAACACGACCAACCAGATCAGCTACACTGTTCTTAGGAGGCATGGCCGTGAAATCACTTCACACATGAGGAGAGCGGTATGACACTTTCTCTATCAAATCCTTCTTCTACTCTTCACATCATCACATTAGTATATTAGCGTCACTTTCTAATTAACTTGCTCTCTTCTACTCTTGGGCAGTGGGTGGGTGTGTGCAGAGATTACTTGGTTGAAGCAAGGTAGAACGGTGCCCGACGGACACCAAGGCTAGACGAATATTTGAGCAACATCCGGGCAGCCATGACCGGCCCTATTCTCCGTCCTGTCTACTTCTTCCTCTCCCAAAACATTGAGGAACAAACAATCCAGCAGCTGCAGTCTGAGTCCAACATCATCAACTTGTCATCGATGATAGTTCGTCTCTCGTCTGGCCTCCAGAGATCCAGGGTTAGTTTAGTGTATTTTCTGCTGGTTAACTAGTATTAGCTTCTGAGTTGAAAATGTTCTTATTCTGTTTTTCTGTTTTGATTGGCTGTTGATCTTCTCTTTATATGTTGAACACTTGATCGAAGGTGGGATTCGGGAGAGGGAACCTGCCTAGATCGGTCCAGAATTATGTAAACGAGGCAAGGGTAGCGGAGGAGCTAGCACGGCAGCACATAAGGAACTTGCTAAGGGATGCATGGAGGAAGCTGAACAGGGAGCTGCTCTCTGCTCAGCAGCAGCAGCAACAGACCACCTTCTCTCGTTCCTTCATGAATGTGGCTCTCAACATTGCGAGGGTCTCCCAGTGCATGTATGACTATGAAGATGGCATTGGTGTCTTGGAGCATGAGTCCATAGACCGTATCTACTCTCTCATTGCTGAGCCCATCCAGACTGCCTAAGCAACTCACCAGTGTCGCTGTTTCCCAATCTATCAACCATGTTGGTGCCCATTAACCGAATCCTACTTATGATGCTATGTATCATCATGTAATAAAATGGGTACATTAATAAATTAAATTCAGTACTCTCTCTCTCTGTCACATGTATGCACACATGTATCCAGCAAGGTTATCTGAAGATCTCGCGAGAACATGATAAGGAGCGGAGGGAGAATACGGCATTTCAGAAGTGCCGCAGCTGCTGTCGCAGGAGGTAGACCACCACGAAGCTCGCCAGACAGGGCATTCCAGGCGTGACTTTCTCTGGAGCGCGTTTTTGACTGGAGGCGATTCAGAGGTCGAGTAAGGTGGCGTTGGATTTGGGCACGTGTCTAGTATTTTTTATCGAATTTTCAGATTTTTTGAACAATCTTGTGGAGAGATACGGAATTTATAAGTGCCACAGGTTTCTAAAGGACCCTGCGACCTCCTGCAACCGAGAGACTCACCTGCGACCCAGACTGTCTTGAGCTTGGAATCCGCAGCGCCAATATCATGGCCGATGCTGCTAGCTCAAGTCAAAGAGAAGAAACATTCAAGTGAGCCAAGCCACCGAGCATAATACCCAGAAAATTACCTCTACCCCACTCAATAGTGCAAACTATTTGAGTTGGGAGAAGGCTGCTCGCTTGGTTCTTAGTGGAAGATCAAAGACATGATATATTAACGGGAAAATCAAAGCTCCAGCCACTACTGATCCCAACTATGATGAATGGGAATCAGAGAATGACTTGGTTATGGTGTGGCTGCTCAACTCAACCATCAAAGCAAATCTGTTTACATATCAAGATACCGCGCACGGAATATAGGATGCTCTAAAAGAAGTTCACAGTGAGCAACATAATCTTTCTCAAGTATACCAGATACAATGCGAGATTGCCAATCTCACCCTCCATGACCAAGATGTGCAGCGGTACATTGGGAGACTCAGGAGTCTACATAATGAGCTCCTCCAATATCGACGAGCGACCTCTGATCCAGTCATTTACAAACAGTGTTTTGAAGAAGATCAAATCTTCAAGGTCCTCGTTGGATTGAGTGAGGACTATGAAGCCATAAGGACTCAAATCCTGAATACTATGCTGCTGTCAAAATTCAATGCAGTTTGTCAAATGATTCAGAGAGAGGTGTCAAGGCGAAGAGTCATGAGCGTCCCTCCTAAAATGGACTCCACATAAGACTGCCAAGAAAGAATGGCGTGCCTTTCACAATCGGGCACTAATCAAGGCATGCAAAGGTACCACTCAAACACACAGAAAAATCACAGCAAACTTAAGTGTACTCACTGCAGGAAATTGGGTCACACACGCGATTGCTGCTGGGAACTTGTGGGGCGACCAGGGAAGGAAAAGGGATCTTCTTCAATCCCAGACAAAGACGTCAACCTTGCAAACTTTGTCACCAAAGATGACCTGGAAAAATTCTTCCAGAAATTTTCTAAAGCAAATCTAGTATCTTCCCAACCAGTGGGCGACGTCTCAGAAGGAAAGTTATGTGCCTTATTGACTGCCACTAAAAATAAATCCTGGATAGTTGATTCTGGTGCTACTGATCACATGACTAATGATCCCACAAGACTTGCCGATCTAAATAAGGATCTTCATCGTTCTGTTTTTTCTGTTGATGGGTCATCTATGGTTGTTGCTGGCATTGGAAAAACATTATTCAAGACAAATATTAGTTCCACTTTACTTCTTCCTAAGCTTGTTGTCAAGCTTATGTCTGTTAGCAAAATCACTCAAGATTATGATTGTCTGGTTGTTTTCTCCAAGAAGGATGCAACGTTTCGGGACCCAGGCACGAAGAAGGTGATTGCTAAGGGCCGACGCCATGGTGACCTCTACACTTTGGACACCGACAGGTTGAGTTTTTTCACCAAATCAAAATCAACTCAAAGGACGGACAATCAAATTTGACATGATCGATCCGGACACATATATGATTGGAACCTCAGTCCCCTCATCCCTTCCCTCACCACTGATGATAATAAAGCATGTAATGCATGCGAATTCACCAAATTCACACACCTCACCTTCCAGCCAATTCATGAAAGGTCTGAAAAAGTTTCGATCTCATTCACTTGGATGTGTGGGGACCTGCTCCAGAGGACTCTGACGCTGGTTTTAAGTTCTATGTCTCTTTCATTGATGATACGACTCGTGTAACTTTGATTTATTTTCTCAAAAATAAGAGTGAAGTGCCAAAAATTTTGAAGAATTCTATGCCCTCATTCTCCCTCAATATGGTGCTAAGATTAAAATACTTCGCTTTGACCATTGTGGTGAATATGTGAATGATGCATTGAAAAACTTTATGAGGAAACATGGAATACAGCCCCAATATACCAGTGCCAGGACGCCTCATCACAAATGAGCTTGTAGGTAAATGGAACACATATGATATTGATTTTTAATTTCGTGTCATTATGGATATAAAAGTCTTGACCAAAATTATTATACAATTTGATCTATAAACTAGTTGCTAAGTTGACGGCTGAGAGAATGAAGATTTTTTTAGCACAATTATTGGCTCAGAACAAGGGGCATCTGGTCTCTCTAGTAGATTTATTCACCAACCATGCACCTTGCACTCGAAGCGGTCAACTGCTTGGATAAGGGCATATAAAACAATTTTTCTCCTCAAATTAGATATTCGAAAAGCTTATGGCAAAGTGAGATGGTCTTTCCCGCACTTTGGTCTTTCTTTTTTGGGATCCTGTGAAGATTGGGTGAGGAAAATTATTACTTATGCTTCTACTGCTTCCTTAGTTGTCACCTTTAAGAAGGGAGGGAACCACTTTTTGTTGCCATGGAGGCTGATGACAAGTGCACCCTCTCTCTCCACTTTTGTTTACTATCGTTGTGTTGTAGAAGTTTTATCTCAAAACCTCCAATGGCGAGTTTTATAGGGCATGAAGCCCCTAAAATGACTTTCTCAATTTAATTCTTACCTGGGGCACTTCTTCTCTGCAATTGACGTCCTTTTCTTTTTTTGGGCTGTTTTGAAAATCCACTTCTTTGTTTAAACCAAGTTTTACCTGATTTCACTTCCAAAGCGGGTTTGACTATAAATTCTTTTCATTTTTTTATTCATTTTAATGTTCTTGAGAACACAATGCTCATTGCAAACCGATTTCATTGACAGTTGTCTAAACTTCCCCTAACTTATTTGGGTTCCATTATTTGTTGGTACTCTCACCCCTGACTTATGTGAGAAGATTTGTAGATGGGTGGACCATCCACTTAGTTATATAAGAAGCATGTTCTGCAGCAAGTGGTGGGTTATTGGCTGAGAGCATTTAGACTTCCACTTATTGTACTGAACTTTGTAGATAAGAAATTGTCATTTTATTTGGGGGGATTCTCATCATACTAGGAAACGTCACATACTTAGTTGGAAGTCTACTTGCTCCGATACAAGAAGGTGGTCTTGGCCTTCTTGATATCACCAAGTCCTTATGTGCTATTTTGATCAGACACCAATACTTGAATGGGAGCTTGTGAACACTGTAAAGCTTATTTCTCTTGGATATGGAAAGCTGCCTTTTGGGGACGAAAAAAAGTTTGTTACTTAATTTAGCGGTGTTTGGGTTACAATAAAGGTGAAAATTTGGTGTGAGGACTGGGGTGCTCATAATTTTGTTAACTTGAGATGAAATGGACATGAAATAAAAATCAAAAGACCCTAGATACAAGGGCAAAGCCAGCAACTTTTTTTAGGAAGGGTAGAATAGTATTTGCAAAAAATATACAAGTACTAAACAATATTTTTCAAAATTTTTACATAGCCCAAATTAATATTTTTTTTAAAATATAAGTATCATATTTTTTCCAAAATATGAGGGGGAAGGGGTCATGGCTAGAAGTGCATAACTCTATTCAAGAAGTTATCTCATGGTGGTTCAAATGGTCTTTCAAATAAATGGGTTACAATACGCTGTGTTTATGCTTACATGTACTCTTTTGGAACATAAGGAAAGAAAGAAATTCTATTATGCACCATGCCAATTTGATTCTGAGTGGTCTCGAATGGAGAGTCTGCAATGATTTAAAGGATATGATAGCTGGTATAAAGTGCAAACATCAAGAGGTGATCTTTCCTCCTTACTACATGGTTTCCCAGTCGATCTGTATGTGGGGAAATGGTGTGCAGAAAATGGCTTTTTATAGCTGATGTATTTGCTGTCAACAATCGATTGCAATGAGGCTGTAATCCTTTTGTACAGTGAGGTTCGTTTTATGCCTATCTTCTTTTTGGTTATTTGTAGTTTCTATCTTTGTATTTGAGGTTTATGTCTCTCTTCTTTTTTGGTTTGTTCTAGCTCAGGTATCTTGTATTTTGTTATCTGTTATATTGTAATAAAAATGTTTGGGACGCCCAAACTCGTAGCAACGACGTTGCATTGCCAAGAAGGGCTGAACATGTGTCGAGCCCAAGCTTGTCCCTCGTGAGCTCGACTCCCTTAACTTGCTTAACTCATTTATATTGTAATAAAAATGTTCTCGTCAACTCCACCCCCCCCCCCAATCTTCTCCCTCTCTCTCTTCACAAGGGCAAATTGTCAACGCGACAAATTGAAGAGAACATGTGGTGCCATTTGTATCTTTCTAAAAGCAATTCCATTCTCTCCCCAACCTTGCGTGGCGTATGGCCGGCGAAAGAATGATACCCCATCGGATCAGATTCGAACCGAATGTATGGAATTACCCTATTCTATATATCAGAAGTTCACATATTTAGATTTGATTTAAGATTTGAATATTAATGAAAGAAAATTTTGTGTGAATTAAATTTTTGAATTTATAGTCAAGATCCGATCTGATATCTAATTTTCAACATGATCCAAGTCTGAGTCCATCCTTTAATTATGCAATCAAATTCGGACCATATTTTGACATGTGAAGGACTGGCCATCTTTCAAATTGTTTGTATATTAAATATACAAGGATATTTGTTTGAAATTGAACCTAAACACTTTTATTTTCCTTTCTAATTTAATCAGATATTAGATACATCGACATCCTTAGCTATGCCCTTAAATAAAGATAATTTGTTCTCAGAAAAGAAATAATCGAGAAGAGATTCATTGTCATTAAATACTCTTAGGGGTTGTTTAACAACATGCATGAACGTTATTATGTGAGTGTTCGATGAAGGATAACACATAAATTTTAGTACTGTTTCATGAGGCCCTAATCTTTAGAGTGGATTTATTAGACACTCATATAATATCCCTGCAAACAAATGTTACCTTGACAATGCACACTAAATTATTGTAAGTTCCAGAAATATTAAGGAAAATTAACTCTTTTGGAGGCTTGGATTTTTATCAGCTCATGATTAATATAACTGGATGAAATGTCGGTGACGGTTGTATCTTGACGTTCTCTGTTGATTTTCTAAAAAAACATTAGTGGGTAGTAAACATTTATGGTTGTGGAAACCATCTTGTGAGGGTTCAGTTTATATTTTTATAAATACTGCTATTGCAAAAAACATACATACATGGAATCAAATCAATCAAGCTGGTCAATTCAGTAAAATTGGCTATTTTAACAATTCAATTGATTCAACTGTGAATCGGCAAAACACTATATAAAATTTACCTTTTTTAAAAATGATAATACCAAAAACATATATGAACAATTAAATGTGAGTTCGTGACACTTAAGCTGAAAGGTATGAGGGGCCCTAGGGTCTTTTCTAGGTAGTGTGGTTGTTAAATTGGCCCGATGGATACCAGATTCCAATGGATCTGAATCCCAGCGACATGCAAAAATAACCCACCACACTTCTTTACTATTCCCTCTCCAACAAATTTGATCTTATGCATCACCAAATCTTCTTTTGTTTGGCCCTCTCTTAAAACCTCCTTCACAAACAAGTACCAACTTTGGTGGAAACTAAATTCTTGTAATTCATGCATATAAAAAGCACCCATTCCCTCTGACACATATTTCTTTCTACTGGTAATCAAAATTTTGCTCCCGATTGCACCCACCATCAATATTCCCCCTATCTCTTCCTCCCACCATTTTACTTCCCATACATCATCTAGGACCAACAAAATTTTTTCCTTTGAGAGCTCGTTCAGTAATTGTGTGCATAAGTCAGTCAAGGAACAATTAGTGTTTTCTGCAGAACCCTTGCACACTTCCCTTTGTCAAATCCTTATGGTTTGGCCTTTCTGAAACACAAACCCACCACCTGCGTTGCATGAACTGTTGTTCAACTTCATTAAATACCATGTTTGCAAGAGTCATTTTACCGATCCCTCCCTTTCCAACAATGGAGATAATACAAGTAGCACCCATCTCAGTCTTACTACAAAAGTCATTCGCCAAGAGCATTTCTACTAACACCTTTTTATCATTCTGCCTGCCTATGGGCAGTTGTATACCTATGTGACGGGTTACCTCTTTGGGGTTGACATGTTCACATTAAACAGGGTACCACCCCCTTTTGGTGTTGTTTTGAGCCTATCCACCATATCCCAATCTTTCTTTATTTTATCAAGCCTTTCATTGATTTTGATACCAAGTTTATAACGAAAAGAAACTTTTTCTTAATAGGAAGAGAGCGTTGTGGTCAAAGACCACTTCCGTACCTGATCCCTCTTGCTGGCCTCAATTTTGCTTTGATATCCTTCGATGATGTCCTCGGCATCATAAAGAACATCCTTGAGCTCAAACTCTAGTTCTGCGTCGCACTCCTTGCTGAAAAAGGACTCGATCAGCATCTTTGATGGTCTTTTGGAATATTTTCAGGATCCTTTGGAGCTTCTTCAGATCGTCTTTGGCATTCAGGATGTAGTCTTTCATCTCTTTCAACAAATTGGTTGCAGTAAAAATGGCTGTTTGCACAAGAGCATCTATTACTGCTCCCATCTCCTGCAACGCCACTCCCAGTTTCTCGGTAGATTGAAGGGCAGAGGAAGAGAAGCAATTTTCAGAAGGATGCGAAGAACATAGGCGAAAAACTGCACATGAAATTCAAATTGAACAGGTGGGTCCATTTGATCACCACCACCACCACATTTTCCTCTTGCGAGTGGTAGAGCGCTGAAGTAATCAAGTTACGGAAGAAATTCGGCCCTGGACGGCTCAAGAAATTCCGGCCTCAATTATGTCAGTTGTTACTCATTGGCTTCAATCCTTTCACACTGTTTCGTCAATTTCTTACACTGTATTCTTCGTCCCTTCCAGACTAGCTACGTTCATATTGCTGCTTCTTTTCTCTCTCCAATTCATTATATTTTCTTCATTCACATTAACTTTAATTCCCATCAATCGTGTTGTGATCTGATATAATACTAGAATACATGAGAAAAATACTCATCGACACATTTTTTATAGGTTGTGTTAAATAAGAAATTCAAATTTGTAATTTACTTGCTCCTAAATAAATCTGGTAGAAAAATCCCCAAAGCCAAGCCTTCTACATCCCCTAGAGCTCCCCCTTTTGGACTTGCCAGATTTCTTGTTAATTTTTTATTTGATTGATTTTATAATGTAAAAATAATTTACATATATGATCCGCAATCCAAATTTATTTAGCATAAAGTTCGTATTGGACTCGGTTGCAAAAATACATATTGAATCCAAGAGCCACATCTTAATCTTTCTCATAATGTTAAGATTCGCATAAAGTAATATGAGAGAGGGAGAGAGAGAGAGACCAGAAGATGATGGCTGAACCAAGTGGACAATTATATACATCTCAGTGCAATGTTCAAAACATTTTTTTTCTATAACAAACTAACCTTTTAGATGTTATCTTAAGAGTATTTTAGTAGTTAATGGTTGAGATCGCAAGTCTGAAGCCTTTGTACCCCATCCCTAATGTCATTAATATGCACACATACACACCATACCACTTGGCTAAGGGATAAAGCCATACCTCTCAAATTTATATTCAAAGATATTTTAAATAAAATGTGAACCTCCTAATATGTATATAATTAATACTAAATTTATAAAAATCATGTTTCAGTTCAAGTTATTTTCATGAAAAAATTGTTCTTTTCTACGATGTTCAAAATTTTGATGTTAAAAGAGCCATTCATTTTTAGATTATTAAAAACATTATTGACATCCAAAATATGATTAACTTAATATATATATGTGTGTGTGTTATATGTGTGTGTGTGTGATTGTTTCTTACCAAATTTAAAATCATGTCTATAAGTTTAGATTGCATAGAAAACTGGTCTGGTGGCCTCCAGCAGAATAGAAATTGATCATTTTCATGACGGTGGTTGGGAGAACAACATAGATAAAAAAGTGATAAGGCAGTTTTGTCATCTATTATTAGTTCACATATATATATATATATTGCACAAAGACCCAGCCATCCAACTAGGGGCCCACATTCTTGTTTTTTAAATAAAAAGAGAAACACTAGATGCATGCTGGACTAGGCCTGCGCATCATGGTCCCCACCATCTTAATCACAAGTGGCAACCCACCACACTTCTTTACTATTCCCTCTCCAATAATTTGGATCTTATGCATCACTGAATCTTCTTCTGCTTGGCCTTCTCTTAAAACCTCCTTCAGAAACAAGTACCAACTTTGGTGGAAACTAAATTCTTGTAATTCATGCATATAAAAAGCACCCATCCCCTCCGACACATATTTCTTTCTACTGATAATCAAAATTTTGCTCCCCATAGCACCACCATCAATGTTCCCCCTATCTCTTCCTCCCACCATTTTATTTCCCATACATCTTCTAGGACCAACAAAATTTTTTCCTTTGAGAGCTCGTTCAGTAATTGTGTGCATAAGTCAGTCAAGGAACAATCAGTGTTTTCTCCATAACTCTTGCACACTTCCCTTAGTATCTGCCGCACCAAGTCCTTATGGTTTGGCCTTTCCGAAAGACAAACCCACCACCTGCGTTCCACGAACTGTTGTTCAACTTCATTAAATACCGTGTTTGCAAGAGTCATTTTACCGATCCCTCCCTTTCCAACAATGGAGATAATAGAAGCACCACCCTTCTCAGTCTTACAACAAAAGTCATTCGATGAGAGCATTTCTACTAACACTTTTGTATCATTCTCCCTGCCTATGGGCAGTTGTACACCTATGTGATGGGTTGCCTCTTTGGAGTTGACATGTTCACCATGAACAGGGTCCTTACCTATGTCACCAGGGTGCGGCAACCCTGGTGACGCATCCACACCCAACCCGCACCCTATTGTTTTCATAATAGGGCATAAGTTTCATGAGGTTCACAGCGGCCTTGCCGTCGATGCGGGCAGCCTCTCAGAGGTTCTTGATAGACCAGATAATGGGGAACAACATGGCACAGCAGCAGATGACATCAACGAGTAGGAAAACCTGCTTCCATGTGATCCAGTCCTGTGTGAACGGCCCGGTCTCATCGAGGACGATGTGTGCTATGTTGGCAACAACTTGGAGAGGGATCACGATCATCAGGACCTTCTTCTCCCTTCTCCCGTGCCAATGAGGACGATGAGGGTGAGGAGGGTGCCCTTATCTGCAGATCGGCAGTCAGGTTTGACGAAGCCGAGAAATTCCTTCACTCTTGATCAAAATCTTGATGCCAATGCGACCGATGTCAATTGCCGATGGAAAAACGGCATCGGTTCGGTCACAGATAGGAAGGAACAGAGACGGAGGGGGAAAGGGCAAAGACGAGAGGCAGATTTCGCGAGGAGTGGTTTCGACCCTTTTCCCCTCTTTTATCTCGCTCTCTCTCTCTTTCGACTTTCCCCTTTTCCGACTTCTACCACTGACCGACGATGGAAGGAACCGTTGAGGCGACGCTACGACCGGTGCATTGGGAAAGGCATGCCTTCGGGTATGGATTTGAGTGCAACGTCCTTTCCATCAGTAATATATTATAATAATAAATTAATAATAATAATAAATACCTTCACTGCACTGTAATTTTTTGAGATGTATTCCACCGGCACCCACATCCGCACCCGCACCGGCAACCCACACCCGGCGAAACGGTGACATAGGTCCTTACCACCCCCCTTTGGTGTTGTTTTGAGCCTATCCACCATGTCCCAATCTTTCTTTATTTTATCAAGCCTTTCATTGATTTCCTTGATTTTGTTACCAACGAAAAGAAACATCTTCATACCAGATCCCCCTTGCTGGCCTCAATTTTGCTTTGATATCCTTCGATGATGTCCTCGGCATCATAAAGAACATCGTTGAGCTCAAACTCTAGTTCTCTGTTCCACTCCTTGCTGAAAAAGCACTCGATCAGCATCTTTGATGGCCTTTTGGATGATTTTCAGGATCCTTTGGAGCTTCTTCAGATCGTCTTTGGCATTCAAGATGTAGTCTTTTGTCTCTTTCAACAAATTGGTTGCAGTAGAAATGGCTGTTTGCACAAGAGCATCTATTACTGCCCCACTCCCAGTTTCTCGGTAGATTGAAGGGCAGAGGAAGAGAAGCAATTTTCAGAAGGATGCGAAGAAAATAGGCAAAAAACTGCACATAAAATTCAAATTGAGCAGGTGGGTCCATTTGATCACCACCATCACCACATTATCCTCTTGCGAGTGGTAGAGCGCTAAAGTAATCAAGTTACGGAAGAAATTCGGCCCTCAATTCTGTCAGTTGTTACTCATTGGCTTCAGTCCTTTCACGCTGTTTCGTCAATTCCTTACACTGTATTCTTCGTCTCTTCCAGACTAGCTACGTTCATATTGATGCTTCTTTTCTCTCTCCAATTCATTATATTTTCTTCATTCACTTTAACTTTAATTCCCATCAATCGTGGCGTGATCTGTTATAATACTAGAATACATGAGAAAAATACTCTTCGGCACATTTTTTATAGGTTGTGTTAAAGAAGAAATTCAATTTCTTAGTTTACTTGCTCCTAAATAAATCTGGTAGAAAAATCTCCAAAGCCAAGCCTTCTACAGCCCCTAGAGTTCCCCCTTTCGGACTTGTCAAATTTCATGTTAATCTTTTATTTCATTGATTTTATTATGTAAAAATAATTTACATATATGATCTGCAATCCAAATTTATTTAGCATAAAGTTCATACTGGACTCGGTTGCAAAAATACATATTAAATCCAACAGCCATATCTTAACCTTTCTCATAATATTAAGATTCACATAAAGTAATACGAGAGAGAGAGAGAGAGACAGAGAGAGAAAGAGACCAGAGGATGATGGTTGAACCAAGTGGACAATTATATACATCTAAACGCAATGTTCAAAACATTTTTTTTCTACAACAATCTAACCTTTTAGATATTATCTTAAGAGTATTTCAGTAGTTATTAGTTGACATCCTAAGTCTGAAGCCTTTGTACCCCATCCCTAATGTCATTAATACACACACACGCACACCATACCACTTGGCTAAGGGATAAAGCCATACCTCTCAAATTTGTATTAAAAGATATTTTAAATAAAATGTGAACCTCCTAATATGTATATAATTAATACTAAGTTTATGAAAATCATGTTTCGGTTCAAGTTATTTTCATGAAAAAATTGTTCTTTTCTACAATGTTCAAAATTTTGATGCTACATTATTATCATCCAAAATATGATTAACTTAATATATATATATGTGTGTGTGTGTGTGTGTGTGTGTGTTTGTGTGTGTGTGTGCATGTCTGTGTGCGTCTGTGTGTGTTTGTTTCTTACCAAATTTAAAATCATGTCTATAAGTTTAGATTGCGGAGAAAACTGGTTTTACGGCCTCCAGCAGAATAGAAATTGATCATTTTCATGACGGTGGTTGGGAGAACAACATTGATAAAAAAGTGATAAGGCACTTTTGTCATCTATTATTAGTTCATATATATATATATTGCACAAAGACACAGCCATCCACCTAGGGGCCCACATTCTTGTTTTTTAAATAAAAAGAGGAACACTAGATGCATGCTGGACTAGGCCTGGGCATCTGGCTATGCCAGCCCACCCCGACAATTTTGTGCTGTTAGCTACCCGGGCTTGGACCCGGCCAGCCCGCTACCCGGCCCAACTATTAACGGGTCAGGCTGGACCCAGTACCAGGCCATGACAAGATTGCATGAGGCCTGGTCCATTTTTGCAGCCTCCGTGGCATCGCTTCTGCCAGACTGCCACTTCCTCCTGCACCTTTCCTCCACTGCTTCACGCTCCGATTGGACCGGCCAAACCCAACATGGTCTTCAACCACCGTCCTGCCTTCCCCATCTTATGAATGTCACCTGATTCAGCCCAACGGAGAACAATCATTCATGTCAGATTCATTCCAATGGAGAACAACCATCCACAAGAGAGAGAGAGAGAGAGAGGAGACTGGTGACAATGGAATCGATGAGTCCTCAAGCCGAGCAGTAGTAAGGCGGTGACAAATGGTTTGGATTTGGAACAAGTGGCAACGAATTGGTGATGGCATGGTAGGCACGGCCGCGCAAGCCGGGAGGTGTGGTGATGGCGATGCAGCCTGGTGAATGCCGAATGTGAAGGAAGAAAACGAAGACTTAAGCAAACTTTCAATTTTTGAAAGTTTGAAACCTTTACATAGGAAACAGACTTCAAAATGTATTTAAAAATTTAAAATAAAAAAATTGTTGGGCTTACCGGGCCCGCGGCAGGCTGCATGGAATGTTCGATACCTGGCCCGCAAAGTTACCGGGCCAGGCTGGGCCTGATCATGCAGACCCATGCCTATGCTCGACTCCCTCAATGGTGGCAATGACTCCTCTTCCTCCTCCCCCCAACCCAACTTTCTCTTTTTGCTTCGTTTTTTCTTTTTTTTTTTGAGGTAGGGGAGGTGATTTCCCAATGCACTGCATGTGTCAGAAGCTGGAGCATTCAAAAACTTGTCAACAAATATTTTTGTTTCTTTACCATTTCCAAGTTCAGTCACTTCAGTTTTGATCTTTTGCATTTATTTTTTCATTATCAAATGTCAAAGGTGGTAGTTGGACGATTCACTTATTTGGAGGTTGGCCTGATAATTCTGCACTCTATATCTCTGCTTAGCTTCATGTTAGTGGGTGCAGTATTTGTTCAGGAGAATTCATCTATCTCGATTGGTGCAACATCTCATATTAGTTTATTTGTTTCTCTTCAAATCATAACATAATCTTTAAGAAATGACTTTTGATTGGATTCGAATTTGGGTTCTGTTTTAACAAAATATCCCATCATATTCCGATTCAGGTTTCCTTTTGAATTCAATTTCGAATGAATTATCATATACCCAATTTATACGTTTTGAATATCTGTACATTATTAACATATCGTAATGTGGTTCTGGCTCTTGTATTTAAAAGTTGGATTCAGGTGTGGATGTAAATCTAAAATAAAATTTGAATTTTGAATTTAAATCAAGTTTGAATGTGGTATGGCATGGATTTTTCTTCCTTCGTATTTAAATCCAAATTCAAATTGGAATTATGAATATCCAATAAATTTGATATGGTAACCTGAGATTTTATTTGAATCCAATCCTTTAACATTCATGTGTTACTGCAATTTATTTCTTTTCTTTTTCTCATTAACAAATTGTTTAGAGTCTTTGGTACTGAACCACATCAAGAAAGCTCCGCCAAAAATCCTATTGAAGCTATCACATAGCTTTGTCATTCATCAAAAATCCATAAACCTTCTATTTTATTGTACGACTTTTATTGCAGTGTGGCCAACAAAAGCTTACATGCTCATTCATTATCAAGGAAGGAAGTCAGATTCAAGATCGGTACCTTTTATCTGGTCAGGTTTAACATTAATACATACCTTACTATTAGTTTTAGACCACTACTGATGATGGAAGGGGTGTCTTCTCGTAATTGCCAAGATTAGATAGGATGCTTTCTTTATTATTTACGCATGCATACAAAGATTTTTTTGATAGTTTCAAAAGCATTTCAAACTCTTGAAATTAAAGGCTTTGGAGACTTTGCTTAGACTATTTATTTATGAGCTTAAGTTTCTCTCTGACCTATGACAAATGTAATGAAGTTGTTATAATATTTAAATTATTTTCCAAACTCGTTAATCCTAGTTTCCATCCAAGAAAGAGAATTTAAAAACTCAAAATCTCTCTTTTAATCTTTCTATTTCTCTTTCTCTCTCTGATTTCTCTCTCTTTTTAGATCTCTCTCTCTAAAATTTCTCTTCTCTATCTCTCTCTTCAGTTCTTTCTCTCTCTTTATTTTACCTCTCTTTTATCTTTTATCTTTTTTCTTTTTTAAACTCCCCCTCTCTTTCTCTCTCTCTCTCCACCCCTTTTAAACAAATGAAGGGTAGGACAATGGTTTGGTTAGGCAGCGTGTTACAGCCATGTCTTTAGTTTGATTCTTGGAGGGTTCTATCCTAATGGTATTGAGGAACAATGTTTATTTTGAGATTAGGGGTGCCATTAGGAGGTCAACTGGACTGGTTCCTGTCTCCTCCCCCACCCACCTTTTCTCCCCTCCTTCTAGATTTCTCAACCTTTTATCCCTCTCTCTCGCTCTCTCTCTCTGTCTCTATTTATATATTAAAATAAAAAAAGCTCCCATTTTGCTTGTCCCAAAATAATTCGACTTCACCAAGGCCAATATAGGTGCAATACCCATGATCCTTATCATTGGGACTACACTTGGAGGGCATACATGATCTTGGGGAGCTCCCCGCTTTGGTGGATCTCATCGACAAAGAGGCTTCTGATGGCGATGATCAAGCTACAGTGGACCCTGAGGCCGTCGGCGGAGCCCAATTCCACCAGGGCTATCACCATCGGGCTCATCACCACCTGACCCATGAACACGTCCTTGTTGAACGTCACCAGAGCTGTCAGGGTGAAGGGGCAGTTCTCCCTAACCCACCTGGACACCTTCCTGTCGCACAGGACTGATTCAAGCATGGAAAAAGCCCGGGACCTCAGCCCGGCATCCTGGAGACACGGGTCTCGAAGCCCAACAGCGGCCCGACAACCTTCACCTCCTCCTCATCCTCACTGAGCAGCGATTTCACCAGCTTCTTGACGCTCTTCCGGTCGATCCATGCCTGAATCTCCGACTCGATGACACACATGATGTCACTGCCGAAGACGCAGCCCCTGATGAAGGAATTGATGACGGTGAGGTAGGAGCGGGGGAGCTGGTTGTCCACCTAGGAGCGGAGGCTGCAAAGGTGGTGGGTGAGGTCGGCAAGCTTGGGGTCCTTGAACTTGGAGGCGAGGTCCTTGGTCTGGAGGTGGAGGAGGGCCTTGATGGCGCTGCCCTCTGCCTCCTGCTGCTTCTGCCGGCAGTGGGAGACTCCCGTATCTGCCGGGATGCCTCCTTCAGCACATGCAGGACAGCGAGCACCTGCGTCTCGTGCTCCTCCTCCCCGCCGCCTTCCATGGTACTGCTCTTGCAGACGGTAACCATTGCCCCCCTGATGCCTCCCCTCACTTGATCATCACTCCCCTCTCCCTTCCTCTCTCTCTCTCTGTCTTCTTTGACTTCTTGCCTTGCGTCGGTCCCAAGTCCCAACAACTAGTCCTTTCTGAGACAGAGAAAAGAGAAAGGGAGGACGGGACTGAATGGTCCAAGACTGAGAAGAGTGAGGTTGGTATTTCCTTCATCTACCTCCCCCACGCCTCCACTGACTCCTCCATCATGGGCATTTGATTATCGGAACAGCCTTTTCATTATCTGATCAACACCTAGAGAGAGCAAATATTACAAAAGTTTGCTCCTATTCTTAGAGAGAGAGAGAGAAATATTATTACAAAAATTTTGTCATCAAGAGGGAAAAAGAGTTAGAGAGAGAAAGAGGGCCTAAGATATCACCACATTAGTAGGTTCAAGAACACAACTCTCAACCACATTAGTAGTTTGAGAGAGAATTTGTAGTTTGATTTATCTTTCCCGAAGTATCCGAGCACATGAATATCATATGCTCAAGGAATTTCTAGTAGAAACTTTTGGTTATTGATATATAGCAGAGAAGTTAAAGATGTTAACTCAGACCTTTTTTGGTTTTGCAACCACGGTAGCTCATTTGATGTTAAAATCCACTTTTTTTTTCTAAAGTTGTTTGAACTAAAGGGTTGATTGACAGCAGACCAGCAAGGGCAAGAAACCCTCCCTTTGTATATAAAGCACTTATGAACAGTTTACTTCTTACATGAATCTGATTTGGCCATTTTATAAGTGAGAAGGCTTTCATACAAATTATCAATATCTTGATTTATAGGATCAGATATGGAATTATTTCAATACAACAGATTTTCATGACAATTTTCTTGGCTCCTGTATTCGATCGAATCATTGACAGAATCTCCTTCCTCATTTGGATCTACATCCGAGCATTCTTGCTTTATCATATTACAAACAGTTCACATCCCTTTCAAATGTGTTCCCAACATTTCCCCAAGCCCAAGTCGCACTAGTGCTGGCATGGGTTCAAGCATAGGTTTGGGTACCTGGGTAGGGACGACACAACAATTTGAAAAAAATGATAATTGTGTAATTAATTTGCTAGTTTTAAATGTTTAAGATTTGTTGTTTTGCTTTTGTGTTGTGGGGGGTGTAGCTGGAAGCCCCTCCCTCTTTCCTCCTGCCCCACAGTTTGGGACTTCTTTGTGACTTAAGTTCAAAGCAAGACACCCATCAACTAAGCATCACACACCCACCATTTGTAGTTGAAGTGAATAGCACTCATGAGAATTGAGTTGACAATCGGCCCTTTGCTATACTGCCAGCCTGACCAGCTATGCTACCTATAAGAGCCCATTCACTATACACACACATATATATATATACATACATATATAGTATTTGATTGGCAATAAGTTGTCATCTTATATATTTTACAGGGAACTTGCCACAATTAGTTTGTTACTTTTAGTCACTATGATTTTTTTCTACCTCAACCATGTTACTTCTAGCGACTATGATGTCATCTACACAAATCATCAATGAGGATTTTATGGACATATCTAATTGTGACTCATGAACCCCAAGTGTGATGAGCAAGGACATGCCTTGTTAGCCTTTTTTTGACTTGGACAATGCTTTATTGAGGCGATAAACATGATTGGAACCCATTAATCTTAAAACCATGTTGGTTGCATCATGAACTACCTTTTACTTTAGTATCTGTTGTGAGAAAGTATTGACACCTAATTCATGTAAAGATCTACCCTTCGAGATAGGCATGGTTGAGATCAATGGTTTTGTAGTTTGGTTAACAGTAGGACTATAAGTTTCATATTAGTAAGTCCCTTCTTGTGGATTATACCTTCTGCAAAGTGGGGAGACTTGTACTAAGCAATTGAGCCATCAGAGTTCCTCCCTATTAATCTAAATATCCATCCACATCTAACATTATTATGTGAGCTGTTGGCTGGGACGAGCCCACAATTGATTTGTATAAAAAGACCCCAACTCTTCTTCCGTAGCTTGAGCGCTTTTAGGATTACATTTTGCTAAGATGAACTCTGAGTTCAACTTAACTTGTATTGACTTCACTAAGGAGACACAAAGGAAGACTATATTTGGATGGAAAATAAGCACTTAATGCTCTTGTTTCATCCATAGATTGGTTAATCGTATGGTGAGTTCAAATTAATTAGTTCTATTATTGTACGTCTTTCACTAGATGGGTCTAAAGTCCAGTTCCACTTCATGATTTCCTTTACTTTCTTCTTCTCTTGGTTGGCTGATGGGACATGGGGATGTACAAATAGGTGATTCATGATACATTCTTGACCAAGCTATGGGTTGATGAAGATAGACAAAGTTTCATTTTGGGCAAGATATATTTTGAATGTCTCTTGAAATGCATTGGAAATGGGGCTTGGATTATTTGGTTTAGCTTCAATTACAATTAGTTTTTTAATTAATTAATAGCATTTAAAAACTGCAAACGGTTTTCTTCATAGAAAACAGTATGTTGAGAAATGCATGTATTGCAAGAGTGAGGAGCCATAACATATATATCCTTTATAAAGTTCATATTCAATATAAAACCACATGGTTTGACTTTAAATCTAATAATTCTCAAATAGAAAAAAATGAAGGGCACAAGTGCAGGCAAAATTTTCATAAAGGCTTTCTTGTTTGAACTGTTTGTGCACAAACATCGAAGCACTTTGGTTGTATAAATTTTTCTCGTTGGTGCCTTGGACTAAAACTTTTCATTTCTAATGATCCTAAACCATAAATTTGTGAGGACAAAAGTCAAAAAAATGGTGATTATCATGTGCAAGTTTGGCAACATAAACAACATATTTTTCTTAGTGCACATTAAACATGTAAAGCATCTTTGAGATCAAATTTTTGAATATGAAGGGAAAACAATGTGAGCTTACCAAACAGTGTGAGATCAACTTTACATTCATTTTTGTTGGTGATAGCATGGCCAATATCTTCTGCCATGTGATGTGTTGCCCTAGAATCCAGATACCATATATCATCTTGAAGCAAGCTCGATTCCGGCCATGTAGCAAAAGCATGGGTATGTCATAGCATTGCCTTGCAGTATGATTTTTCCATCAAGAGAGGTTTAAAAAAAGAAGTACATGATTGAATATTTCTCTTCCCTTAGACACTAGTATGAAAAAACTACCAAGACAATTTTTGAAAACTGAATACATGATTGAATCTTACATGCTAGTATGACAATGTAGCAAGAGAAGTTTCGAAGACGAAGTACATGACTGAATGTGTCTCTTCCCTGGCCACTATGTTGTCGTTTTGACCCTCTTTGGCAGTGGCTTAGCCACATGTGGGCTAAGTTGCCCAGACCAGCTCTTTAAAATTTCTTTATTTTTTACATTAGCAAATTTAATATTTTTTTTCTTTTATACATCTATAAGTGCCCCCTAAAGATATAAATGTTTTTAAAGAAGGGTCCCTCCAGCTAATTTTTTTGACTCCACCACTGCTCTTTGAATAACTATGCTATGGCATTTTTTTATCTAATGATATGGACAAGGCTGTATCCGTTCCAATTAAATAGCTTCTTCATCTCATTTAAATAATTGGTGCTGAAAGAAATGAGACATGACAGCGTAGAGCTTCCAAATGAACAAATTTGCGGATTGGTAGAAATGATACATCTCATAAATGCAATAAAGAAGGCAATAGGCCGATCTACCTCTCAAGATCTTGTGAGTTTCAATCCATTGACGCGTCCAAGACATGATATTTGATGAATGATGCTGAATGAATGAGATGCATGAATGACTTATGTTGATGTTTGTGGAATCACTCGCATCAAAACTATTCAATTACGTGGTCTACTTTGTCTAGTATATTGTTCGTCAAGTATTGCTTCAAACTTAAATTACTGTTATCTATACATTCAATTTCTTTTTTCAGGTCAGTGATGTAATATATTGTAGTCAACTATTTGGAATTGACATGCCATAGCATAGTTACTTGGCTTGAGGGGCACGCTGACAGTACATTCTTAGTTCCATTCTTATGGGTGCTACTTCTCTAGACTTTGGAAACAAAGGAACTGAAATGTGCATCGAAGAAGGTTGGATGATCTCATCATTTCCTAGATTTGAAACATAAATCATCTGCCAATACCTGTGGCCACTTCGGTTAGAATCAAGTAGTAGTATCACGGACATATCATGGTGCGTCTTTGACTCCCATTTCCAGTGGTGGAGATAGGCATTTCTGGTTAAGTAAGGATGTCAGTATATTCGATTTGAATCAGATATCCAACCAAACCATTCTGAAAAACCAGTTATAGAAAAAAAATATCATGTCCAATGGAAAAATCAGATCAGCTTTGGATTTAAGAAATGACATTGGACTCCCATTTCCAGTGGTGGAGATAGGCATTTCTGGTTAAGTAAGGATGTCAATATATTCGATTTGAATCAGATGTCCAACCAAACCATTCTGAAAAACCAGTTATAGAAAAAAAATATCATGTCCAATGGAAAAATCAGATCAGCTTTGGATTTAAGAAATGACATTCTAATGGATTCGGATTTAGATATATGTAAATATTTGATCAGATTCAAATTCAGATCATATTTAGTTTTAAACAAATATCATACATCTAACACTCTTATATATTGAAAGTCAGCTAGATTTGGTCCAAAATTCAGATTAAGAAATGAATGAAAAGTTGGATTCAGATCATATTCGGATTGCAAAATTGGATTTCAGACTTTGATATGACTTTTATTCATTCATGTTAAAATCAGAATTCAAATATGAACATGTGAGTATTTGAAAAGCAGCTACATATGGTTAAGAGTATATTTTATTCGAATCTGATCCATTGACATCCCTATGGCTGATGGCATATGACAAGCAAACCTGGGTGGCAGCTCCTATGGCTAGATCCACAATCCATGTCCACTCCTCATTGAAAAGCTGTTGACCCTGCCAGCAGCTGCTCATACCAGACCACATCTGGCTTATTCGCTGCTCTTTTTGGCCATTGATATGCTTAAAAAAGAGTCTATCAGCACCTCTTTGCCATGCTAAGCTTGCCTGTTGCATTCTTCCAATTGCAAATCCCATGCTAATTCATTTCTCAGGGGCTGCATCTTTGTCTCCTGATCTTTGATTTGAGTTGGACAATTTATGTGGAAATAGTAGGGATGTCAGCAGATCACATTCGAATCGGATATGCTGGCATCTCTACATATAGGGTAATTAGCAGCTCAGTTTTCCTATGGAAGCTTGTGGGAGTTAGGCTCTGGACTTGTATTAACAAAAAAATGATATTTACAGCAGCCAAAAATGGGGATGCATAGCGTGTAGACCATAGTGAAAACTTAGCTACTGTGACCCAGTGGCAGAGCTACATTATTGCTAGTGTGGGCAATTGCCAACATCAACCCAAAAAAATTAAACTATTTAGATACAAAAACTTCATTAATTTTGAGTTTTTTACATATCAATGCCCCTTAAGGTTTGAATCTTACACTTGAAGTGCCCCTCAACCAGAAATTTTTGGCTCTACCACTGGCTGCAACCATAAAGACATGTAATGAGATTTTAGGAAATGAAGAGTGGACATGTACCCCTTGGCTCATGTGGGGCTTCCCATAGCTTTAACTTGCTAAATTCATGAAACAAAATAAGAAAAATGGCCAAAACGTTTTGCGTTTCCCTGTTTGGGAGAGCAGAATGAGTATTAGAAGTCATTTTTTACAATAAAGTCCCCATAGAGTCCACGTCTGTTTTTGGTGCGTTGGAAAAGGTGCCCACATTATGCATCAATTTTCATATCGGTGCCTCCCTTTTGCAGCACAGGGAGTTGACACAATGGGAATTCAAAACGGAAACTAGCAGTATACCCCACCTGCCTAACGCACCAACCCCCTTGGGGATGCAGTTCCCCTTTGTTGAGCCTATGTACTCTTGCGGAAGCTGGGATAAATGTCTTGCACTGTGATACTAAGAGTTGCACATGTAATACCTTTTTTTTTTTTGCATATACAATGGACAGAAAAAGACTCTTGACAGAAGATCAAATGTTGTTCATGTTATCCCTGGTCTAACTCTACCTATTCAACAGGGTTATCCATCGATATTTTCTGGTGATATTTCGAGTGTTTTTTTACTAGATCTTTCCATGCTAGAATCTCGAACTCCTTGCGAGCTCTTTTGGTCAGACACCAATACTTGAATTGGAGCTTGTGAACCCTCTAAACTAAAGCTCATTTCTCATGGATATGGAAAAGCTGCCTTTTGGGGACAAGAAGAGCTTTTTTACTTAATCTAGCGGTGTTTGGGTAATGGTAAGAAGGTGAAAATTTGGTAATAGTATTGGGGATGGGGGATTGTAGAATATGGAGGGGAAGAAAGGCAAAGCAAGAACTGATGATAAAGACGAGGCTGCTGCCGAAAATTATAGTTGACTTGTAGACTTAGGCACTCCCCTCATAAAAATCAAGTTCAGTGAGTGCGTCCATTTAATTAGCTCCACCACCACATGATTGTCTTGCCAGTGGTGGAGGATAGATCCAACCATTGTCTGGGGTAATCAGCATTTTTTGAACATTTTATGGCAAGTTTACAACAAAATATCAAAGATTGCTAGCCGCAAACACCTTGATTTTCCTTAATTCTGATCAATTTCTTATCTGATTAAATTGTCAACTCGATTTAGGACCCATTTAGGTCAAATTTCAGAAGTTTAGACTCAAGCACAGCCCAAATCTAGACATATTTTGTAATTCATATCCACATTCAGACAGGGATTCAGTCCAAAAAATCATACAGAGACTGAAAAAGAGACCCTAAACCCATATCTGGATCCAAATCCCAGCTGTAAATCAAAATCAGATCCCTAGACCCATATTTGGATCCAACTGCCACCTCTAGATTGCATAAGAGCCCTCCGTCCATATCTAGATCCACCTAGTCTAGATTGAAGAGCCATGGATTCATATTTGATCCAATCCAAGATCTAAAGAAAAAATGGATCCATAGATCCATATCTAGAACCAAATTTAAGATCCACATACAAAATTGAGCCTTAGGTCTGAATCCAAATCTCTGCTCTAGATCGAAAATTGTGCCAAATTCAGATTGAAAACTTAGCATTAGATCCAAAAATATAGCTTATATCCAAAAACCCGACACAAGATCCAAAAATATAGTCAAACAAAATTTTTTATCCAAATATAAAAACCAAGCCCGAGAACCAACCTCCAGCATGATATTTCAAGTTGGATCCCCGAGCACGCGCACAAACTCCCCTCACCTTTGGTCTCAATTTCGCTTTATAAAATCTAAAACTGGACTAGAAAAAAAAATCCAATCCATAATTCAGGCATTTGACATCGACCTAAACCCTTCCAGGTTCGGGAAAAATTGATTCAGATTCAAGCGGACTGAAAATTGTCAAAACCGGAGCCAATTCATTTTACAAAAAGGCCATTTTGTCCTTAGAAAAATAATAAATTTTCATTTTTTATTTAATTTTAACCATGCTTCTGGGACTCATGTGGGGCCTACCTAGGGTGGCAGGACCAAATACCCACCTCACTGACTCAATAAACTTCAAGCCAATGAGGTGGCATTTAACTCCCCAAGGACAAATTCGGCAGCAATAAGCATGCTACTGGGAGAGAGCGTTTTGTGCCTAGTAGAGTGCTCTCGCCAAGAGGCCCGTGCCATGCTCAGCACAGAAGGGCGCTAGGAGGCCTAACTTGTTAATCCTAGTTTCCATCCATGAAAGAGAATTTCGAACTTAAAATCTCTCTTTTAATTTCTCTATTTCTCTCTCAGGTTTCTCTCTCTTTGATTTCTCTCTCTCATTTTAGCTCTCTCTTTCTCTATCTCTTTCTAAAAATTATCTTTTTCTCTTTTTTCTCTCTCTTCAGTTCACTCTCTCCCTTTTTAAAATCTTTTTCTCTCTCTTTCTTTCTTTTATTGCTTCTCTTTTAATATCACTTTTTCTCTTTTTCTTTTTTCTTTCTCTCTTCGATTTCTCTCTCTCTCCTCCCCTGCCCTTACCAAGTGATGTGTAGACTATAGTCGGGTTAGGTGGCGTGCTATAACCATGGCTTCAGTTTGATTCTTGGAGGGTCTTATCCTAAAGGTATTGAGGAGTAGTGTTGACCTTGGCATTAGAGATGCCATTATGAGGTCAAGTGGACCGGTTCTTGTCCACCTTCTTCTCCCCTCTCCTCTATCTCCCCTCCCTTTAGACTTCTCTCTCTCCCTCTTTATATATATATATTATATATATATATATATATATATATTCCCATTTTTCTTCACCCAAAATCTGTCAACTTCACCAAGGCCAATATTAAGGTGCAGTACCCATGATGGTTATCAGACTACACTTGACTTGATAGCATACCCATTTTCGATTTTATATGTATGTTGTGGTATGAATGACTTACCTAATTTTCTTTTCAAGCATAAAGAACTCTTTTTTTTTTCATTTAACATGCATATTCACTATGCATTTATAGGATTCACGGATACCCTCACATCCACTTTAAAAAACCTAAGCAAAATAAAATCGAGCCCTATAATGTGGTAACTGAGTTAGGCAAAAACCTTGACCTACATCATTATACAAAATTTCTAAAACAATTTAAATCTTTACCATACAGAATAATGCTTAAATGAATGTGGAAATGAACCAAGAATGAACAACACACCAGAAAAACTAAGCCTCATACTGATGGCCGGTGGACCCTTTTCCACTTTGCAAAACAAATTCCCATTGGTGAACCAAAAGAAATTCTGGGATGCAAAATATGCTGCACTAGTGGTGAGAAATTTCTTCATCAAAAATGAGCTTGTAAGGTAGGTAAATGCAACACATACGATATTGTTTTTAATTTCATGTCATTATGGATATAAAATCTTGACCAACATCATTATACAATTTGATCTATAAACTAGTTGCTAAGTTGACGGCTGAGAGAATGAAGATTGTTTTAGCACAATTATTGGCTCAGAACAAGGGCATCTGATCTCTCGAGTTGATTTATTCACCAACCATGCACCTTGCACTTGAAGCAGTCAACAGCTTGGACAAGGGCATATAGAGCAATTTTTTCTCTTCAAATTAGATATTCCAAAAGCCAATGGCAAAGTGAGATGGTCTTTCCTGCACTTTGGTCTTTCTTTTTTTGGATCCTGTGAAGATTGGGTGAGGAAAATTATTACTTATGTTTCTACTGCTTCCTTAGTTGTCACCTTTAGAAGGGAGGGAACCACTTTTTGTTGCCATGGAAGCCGATGACAAACACACCCTCTCTCCACTTTTGTTTACTATCGTTGTGCTGTGAATGTTTCTTCTGGAAACTTCCAATGGCGAGTTTTTAGGCAGGAAGCCCCCTAAAATGACTTTCTCAATTTACTTCTAACCTGGGGCTCTTCTTTTCTGCAAATGACATCCTTTTATTTTTTTGGGCTGTTGTGAAAATCCACTTCTTGTTTATACCAAGTTTTACCTGATTTCAATTCCAAAGCAGGTCTGACTATAAATTCATTTCATTTTTTTATTCATTTTAATGTCTTGACAACACAATGGTCATTGCAA
>NW_022204825.1:0-22914 GCF_008831285.2 Nymphaea colorata | reverse complement strand
TAGAATTATTTACGATTGTGCTTGTAAATTGTTGATATATGCATACAAATATTGGAATCAAGCACTCATCCTGGCCACAACCAATCCACTTAATGCGCAATCCTTCTTATCTGAATTATATTATGATGACATAAATTCCCCTTCCCATAGTTAGATGATCACTTTCTTTATTTCCTTGGCAGTTTTGGTTATAATAGAGTTTAAACATGGGCAGTGCACCCTCAGTAGATTGCTGCTAGCCGCACCCCAGCGATCAAGAGTTCACCAGCATAGTGCCGAGCAAGCTCCACGCCATTGCAGTGGTCGAGGAGAGCTACCTAGCCATCAAGGATGCAGTCTGCAGGACCTCATTCCTCTCCGAAATCGACCACTACATCACCAAACTCAAATAAAATCAAACCTACCTCGCAACCGTACTGCAGCTCTATCCCTCCTTTGACGATCTCATCGATGCGGTCAGCTATTAACCCAGCCCGCAATGGGTGGTACCCATACAATCCAAAACATACGATCTCACTTTCTCCCGTTTCAACTCGCTCATGGGCATAACGTATCCTCTCTAGTTCGGACTCATCGATCCCAACTCATCAGGCGTTGAGGCGTTGCTGACAAGGGGAAATTTGAAGAAAACATCATTGCTGTTGCTGGAGCAAAATTTCGCAACTTACAAAGAGGAAGAGTATTTGCAACTACTATCGGCTTCTCTTCAGGAATGGAGCGGTTTGTAGGACTTTGCTTGGGTGCTAGACCCCCAGGCGACGTATGCAGATATGAGACGACATCTATTATATCACTGGAGCCGCATAGTAGGCTTCATCAACAGCGATTTGTCTCTGAATGATGCCCCCAGCTGGGTCAGAGCACGCTTCCTTTACAATTTTTGCCTTCATGTGGTGGCTGACTCTCCACTGCCAGTAATAGAAGAAGTCTACTTCTTGGATAACTGGGTGTACGAAGCATAAGGATTGCTTCTAGCTCCAGGGCATATCCTCACTTTCTTCGGCTTTTCCCAGTTCTTCCCCTTCTTCGAGGAAAATATCGACTATTAGGAGGATGCAGTAAGGTTCAATCCGCCGAAGGGCGAAGAGGAAGTGCCTCATATCAAGATAAAATATATAGTTAAGCCTTCCAACAAGCACCACCACAAGTTTAGATGCAATTAGTACTTATACTTTTTGCCTTTAACGACTTTCATCATCCAGGATATATAGCAAAAGTATGGACAACTATTTGTGTATCTGCATGAATAATCGACCCAATTCCTCACTAATTACCTATCTACTAATGTAAGGCAATAGAAAGCAGCAAACAAACCAGGAAAGGATTCGGGACGTGCAATGATCAACTAATTGGCCACTTTAAGAGAAAATACTGCTAAGCATATCGAACAGCAAGAGGGAAGCAGCAAGCATGAGCAATCCTGTCTTGAGTATTACAAAAAATATGTAAAAGGTAGAGTGGCTTTGATGTCTGAGCATGATTTGCCCATCCTCAGCAAAAAATAAATAGAGATCTGTTAGGACGACGTGAAGGTAGCCTTAGATGAGGAGCCCACTCTTGAGGAGGCAGAAAGCGAGCCAAGGTGGGTGCCCGTCACTGCTCAAGAAAACGCAGTAATGTAACGTGATCTTCAGCGCTACATAAAGCGTCTTGAGTTCTAAAAGCTTCAATCCCAAATCGATAATGTCGATAAATTTGTCAATATCACATCTCTCAATATCAGTCAGTGCTGGCTGGAGAAACTGTAATGCCTCCACTGCTTCCCCAACCTGCTCGAGCTCTTCGCCTGTACGCAAATCCACACGTAGATTCAAATCTCATCCGAAAGATAGAGGGACTTTAACGCAATTAAAACTTGAGACTGCTTTCCCTGGCTCGCAATGAAATCTAGCTCTTGGAGAACATCGGCCATCTGATTCACCTCCGTGAGCTTTACCTCAGTATTTTTCCATCCAATTAGCCAAGAATAAGTTCGAACTTCCAAGCGCCCTCTACCTTTCTGGCCTCAATTTACCCAAGCTAAAATCGCTGACTATTTCATGTAAATCTCTCTAACCCAGTCAAGCAGCAGGCAGATGAGTGTTTTTAGGCTCTAATGCGTCGTCCTCCTCCCCGTTTGAAGCAGTTAGTCATCAGTACATCTGGTATAAATAGATGAGGGAGATCAGTTGGCCCACCGGACCAAGAACAGCCTCCGGCGCCGTCTGAAAGGCGTCGACATTCAGTATATTCATAACTGATCTATACTTATTGTCCCATACCGATACCTTACTTCCTTTTTCTTCGCCTTCTCCTCAGTCGTCCGGGTGGTACCGTTTTTTCCATAAAAAAAACAGCTACAATTATAACCTTACTTAAACAACATATTCTTTTATCATCTTCAAGAGCAACTACTCTTTTGACTTGCTTTGTTATAATCCTTTGGAAAAGAGTTTTCCAGAACATTTTTGTAGTCCCATATATTAAAAAAATTTCAAAGACCATCTTCAAATGCTTTTTTATTTGGGTCTGGGAAGCCCAAATATGGCTTTTTTTATTTTGCAAAAGTTTAAAACGGTAGCCTAGGCCTTGCCTTTATGCTACTATTCCGTTGTTGAGTTAATAAAAGAATTATTTTTTTGCCAACATGTCCAAAACCATATGCTTAATTTAATTGTTAATATCTAAGTTTAGTTTTGACCAAGGGGGACCTCCGGTTTCTCTTTTTGGGGACTTCGGTCTCTACCCGTATGCGGAAACTAAAGGGAGTTTTGGACGGCCCATATAATCAATTATCCATCACCCCCTTCCGCTAAATATTTCACAACGAAACTTGGTAGGCAGTGAGAAGGGGGTATATACTTGCTAAGGGTGGGTTTTGGTTATATTGAAGGCTAGAATAGCTTAAAATCTGGCCCATCTATTCTCTATTTATAATGAATTAAATTTCTTATGGAAGCACAGCGAGTTTACGGGTACATCAACAACATCTGCATCATCGGGCACGGCTCGATCGGGAAGGGAACCTTGCCCCTGATCAAGAGGCACTTTAAATTTGATAGGATCACGATCATCGATCCCCACCCCGTTGAGGTTCCAGAAGTCTCAGAAACAGTGGAATTCATCCGTATTGGACTAACTCACGACAACTTCAAGGAGATTCTCGACGGCATCTTCGTAGGAAAGGTCTGCTTCTGCGTCAACCTCTCAGTCGGCACCTCTTCCTCCGAGATCATGCAGTACTGCCAGGCCAAGGGCGTTTTCTATATCGACACCGTAAAGGAAGAATGGGAGGGACATTACTCCAACAAAGACATTGACCTCTACAAGCGAAGCAACTATGGCCTCAGAGAGGCCCTCCTCAAAGATGTTCGTCAACATAAGCTCAAGACAACTGCCATCTCATGCTGTGGAGCCAACCCAGGAATGGTCAGCTGGTTCGTCAAGCAAGCACTCGTCAACCTTGCCCATGACATTGGCTTCCCTCTTGAGGAGGAACCCAAAAGTAGGGAAGAATGGGGCCGCCTCATGATGAACCTTGGAGTCAAAGGAATCCATATTGCCGAAAGGGACACTCAGAGATCCAACGAAATTCGCTCTCCCAAGGAGTTCTGGAACACCTGGTCAGTGGATGGCTTCATTTCCGAAGGCTATCACCAGCCTTCCGAATTGGGATGGGGAACTCACGAGAAATGGGTGCCTCAAAACGCCGTTTTCCACCGTGAGGGATGCCAGGCAGCCATCTACATGACCAAGCCAGGCATGAACGTCACCGTGAAGACCTGGTGCCCCACCTACGGACCACAGATGGGCTTCCTGGTCACTCATGATGAGTCAATCTCGATTGCTGATTTCTTCACCGTCCGTGAAAACAATGAGGTTGTCTTCAGGCCCACCTGCCACTACGCCTACCATCCTTGCGCCGATGCTGTTGCCTCTGCTCTTGAGATCATCGGCTCCGGCTAGGTCCCCAAATAGGAGAACTGGAAAATTCTAGAAAAAGAAGTGGTGACTGGTATGGATGAACTGGGTGTGCTCCTGTTCGGACACGCCAAGAATGCCTACTGGTATGGCTCCCAACTTGACATCGAGTCCACTCGCAAACGCGCTCCCAACCAGAACGCCACCGCCCTTCAGGTCACCTCGGCCATCATCGCAGGCATGACATGGGCATTGGAGAACCCTGAAGCTGGGTTGGTTGAGCCTGATGAGATGGACTACAAGCGCTGTCTTGAGATTCAGAACGAGTACATCAGTCCTGTTCGCGGCTACTACACTGACTGGAACCCCCTGAAGAACCGCAGCAACGATCTGCAGAGCGACAACTTCGACCTTGAGGACCCCTGGCAATTCAAGAACATCCTCATGCACAAATGATCTCCTTATCATATAACATATTCACATCCTCCCTTATCTATATTATATTACCATTTTCTCAATTATATTACGTTATGATTGCTTAAAGATGCATACCCCCCACACATATTTAAATTGCTGCAATCGTCCACACAGTCATAGTCCGATCCGTGGCTGCTTCCAAGTTAGGAATCGAAACATGATTGACGAAACAGAAATGATTAGATTTGGTCAAATCGTTGAGGGAAATTGAGGCTAACCTGTTTTTATCTTATATGAGGGATGAGTCGAGAAGAAGCCGTGCACGTGATTTGAAAGTAGCTTCATTTATGGAATAATGCAGTTAAACTTTGCTAAAAATGATAATTGTTATTTAATCTAATAACCCGAAGGATGGAATCGTCCCTAAACAACATCAACCAGGCACTTGAAAGCCTCAACTTCTCCAAACTGACCCTAACCCACTCGTCCAATCACGAATCCCAGGCTCAGAACTCATAAATCAGAGGACAGAACCAGGTCGAGCCGGACAACTACTCCCTCCTGAACTCCCTATCTCTTAAATACCTGCCGCTATCCTACCCTCATGACTCCAAACTCTTCCCTGGCGAGCATTTAGGAAGTCTTTTGGAGAGCGACCGACTCTAGCCTTCCTGCCCTACCTCACCCTCTCCCGAGGTTTCTCTTAGAGCTACGAGTACTTTGAAGATGATTCATACTTCCAGTGCATGCCTTACACCGTCATCCAGAACCCCTCCGAGCGTCAGGACATGCAGCAGGAGTAAGAATCGAGGCCAAGGGCCGTATCTGCAACCCACCCCTCATATTTGTCTTAACCCATATCGGAGTAGGAATTAAAATCAGATCAAAAAAATAACGACTTCTCCGAGAATTCTTCACCAGAGGGCGAGGTGGAGCAATCAGTATCCCGAGTGGGACTTAAAGTCACCAAGAACGTCACGAAAAACATCGGAAAACTACTGTTCAAGTTTATATGGAAGCATCGAAGGACACTGGGATAGCAACTCAAAGTCTAGAAGTCGCATTGGGAATCATTTATGAAGGTGATTTCTCTATGGAAAAAATAGAATAATATAACGCGTTAATATTTGATTCAGAGATGGCATGGGGAGGGGCAGCACTGCGCCCTCTTCCGCACCCTCAGCCGCCACTTCTTTAGAAAAAGATGCCTCCCTGATATCATGAAATCTCACATAAGGCTTAAACGTGTCCACTATGAACGCATCCAAAGGTTCTCAGCAGCCATCACAGACCCCCAAGCGCTTTCCTCCATCGCTTGATATAAATACTAACAATTTCTTTTATAAAATTAGTAAAGAATTAATCACCATGCATTCCGGCCATAGACTAAGGCACTCATAAGGGTTGCTTTGAATAAAAAGTGCTTTTTGAGTTGGATTATGTCTTAGATTTTTTTTGATTTTTTCAAATCAATCGATTGTTGTTTTAAACTTACTTGGTGAAGGAATATGCAATCGATTTAGCTAGTTCAAATATCAGTCTTTTTTAGATAGTTTTATTGAAGGAAACATCACAGTAAAAGATTAATTGTATGATATTTTGAGTTTTTGACTTTTATGCTTGGCATCTTCAGCAAATACTTTTTTTTTGATAGATAAGATAGCTTATGGGTGCTATATGATGTAAATCACGAAACCCAGGGGGAGAAGTCATCACAGATTCCACATGTGTTGCCAAGAGCAAGCCGAATGAATCCCTTTTCTCCCCAAGAGGTGCTCCACGAGTTCTTGATCTTGTAGTAAGTGCTCGAGATGCCTACCAGCAAGACGTTATGGTCGAGATGCTTGCCACAGTTGCTGAAGATACCAGATGCGTAACGGCTCCAGTTGGCAGCATCGACTCCACACCGACGGGCCTTTCCAAGATAGCAGCTTCAAGATTCTTGCAGCCCACAACTGAATGAATGTTGCTGATTTTGAAGCTTCCGCCATGGACCTTGCACTGGCCGTTCTTGGCGACGTAGGGGTAGCTGGCAGTATCAGTGATGCCGTGATCACGAACGTAGGCGAGTCCTTGCACGTTGAATCCGCCATCACAACCTAAGTTGCCATATAGATGGCTGCAGTCGACCAGCTGCTGCTCAGATAGATCCACTTTTTGGCTTTTGCGTAGGCCCATGATTCTAAGACTGCAACTGCGCTGAATGCCCAGCAAGACCCGCAACTTCCTTGATTTTTCACAGGCGAAACTTCTCCGCGCTCAGTCCAGTCAATTTCTCCATTAACTGGCTCCAGCTACTCTACTATTACTCCTTCTCCAGGCGACTGACGAGCCTCATAACTGCGGAGATATGTGGCAGCAAATTATGCGTCAGAGAGGGCGGAGAATTGGTTGAGGCCCATTTTGTAGGTTTGAGAAGGGTCATTGTTGTGAGCTGTTATCTTCTACAAGTTGGAGAAGAAGATGTGTCTGCGATAGCTATCTTCAGTGGAAGTGAATGAGACTCCAAAGCGGCCCTTCCATTGGGTGTACTCATCACTCTGTTCTTGCTAATGAAGGATAAACCGTGGCGAGCGCCAGCAGTACTATGACTGTTGTAACCTTTTTGATCATGATAAAATCTACTTAACAAAGTGTGAAAGTATGAAATCATGAATTTCCTTCTTGAATGCGCTGGAAGCTGCTAACGAAACATCCAGTGCCTCCTCAGTGTCAAATTTCAACTCTACCGACTGAGGGTAATCCTCGTAGACAGTATCATCGATTCCTTCCACTAAGCCGGCAACGGATTTACTAACGGATAGAGTTGTGGACGGCAAGATCTCCAGCAGTTTAGGCTGGGATACTAGGCCCACCTTGCTGATGGAGAGATAGTTTTTTTGGCCCTGGGGAAGATCCAAGCTCACCGATGAATCAATTTTGCTTACGCTGAGGATTTCGGTGTTCTCTGATATGTTCTTTTTGATGTCTATATTCGACAGACTGGTCATGCGAGCGATGATTGGCTCCTTTTTGGGCATGCCATTTGACCAGGCTTCCGAGTGAGAGCTACCACCCTTCTTTTCGCTGTCCATTTATCCGAACACTATCTCTTCACGGAATAAGGCTCTTCTTTTTGTTCCTGGATCAGCTTACCATAAGGAGACTCTCGAGTGAAGACATTTGCGAAGTCAACATCTGCAAAATAGGGGTATTGTTTATTTCCCTAATACCGATTCTTTCAGCTGGATTCTTTTTGAGCATGAGTCCGAGGAGGTGGCGAAGATGAGGATTAGAGAGGTAGGTGAGATCAGGCTCTCGGTTCTTGATGCTTTCGAGGATGCAGTAAGTATTGACTCCCGCGAAGGGGTATCGGCGAGTGAAGACGAAGTATATCAGAACTCCTGCATGAGGAAAGTCTACCTAGTGACCACACGTCGATTTCGAGTAGTGCTAACGCCCACAGGAGTGTCGACTACGGTCGATCATTTATGGAGAGATATAGTACTTGGTCCCTATATACCCCGCTCCTCCTCATTTTCGCCTTCACTCAAAAATTGCTCTGCAGCTCCAAAATCGATCAATTTCAGACAGTATCGCTCGTCGAGTATGAAGTTCTCAGCCTAATTTAAAGATAGCATACTTTCAAGTCTCTGTGCGATACTCCCATCGACTGCAGATAGTCGACTATTTCCACTATTTGGGAGATGCAGTGCTTGTAAATAGCTTAGTTATCTCGCTGAGAGAAGCCGGCTTCGGCCACAGCTTCTAGGAAGCGGAGGAAATTTCCACCCTTACCAAGCTATGTAAGCAAATGGAGCTCCCGCTTCCCCTCTCGCACGGTCGCTCCATGGTCGATGACTCTTATGATGCCTGGGTGCCTCACCGTCCCAACATCTCTACTTCTCTCCAATATTCTTTCTCCTTTTTCCTCTGTTCTACGTTTTCCGACTCTATTATGACAGTCTTCAGAGCAAACATCACCACTGGAGATTCGGCTTCTTTATTTGGCACTAAGGGGCTATTCTATCTTCCATTTTAGACCAAAAAGGAAGAATTGCTATCGTTCACTGCTGAAGATTCCCCCATGCTTCTCTTCCTGGCCTCGTTGATAAGCTCATCGAGCTTGGCCAGATCAGGGTTGGAGTCTTCAGGATGTTGAGCGGGAGTGGAGTCAACTGGTCGCGGATGGGTGGACTGGGTGGGGAGTTGAATGAGAGGTTTGGAGCAGCGTTGCACAAGATAGACTCTGCTTGAGGCTCCGTGACCGATTTCCTCGATTAATTCGTAGGTGTCCTTGGCCAGTTCGACCGTCTGCCTTGGGAGCATTTGATGATGTAATCTATATAACGATAAAATGAGGGCGGACTAAAAATGAGCAGAAATGACAGGATTGACCAAATGACAGTTCTATGAAAGTACTGGTGATTTCGAAGCAGTTATAATATCATCTATGCAAAACGACGACATCTACAGAAAAACCTTCCTTAAGGTTCACGAAAAATCACCCCTCAAAAGAAAGGACCAATGCTTACCAAGTTGCCTGTTGTTCGGCAGTCCCAGGTTATCAGTGCAGGCTATTTGATGGGGTAAGTTCTCGGAGAGGGCGGATTCGGAAGAGTTAGGTTGTGCACACGTAGATAGGATTCACAGCAAGTGGTGATCAAGACCTTCGTGAAGTTTAAACTTACCACAGAGGAAAGCGCAAAGCGTAACGCGAGAGGTCTAAATAATGAAATGCATAAACACCCCAGCATCATTAGAATACTCGACTTCTATGAAACTCCTGATTCAGTCAACATCGTAATGGAGCACTTCAGCCGCACTTCTCTTGCGGGATACGCACGCTCCACCGTCCTCTCTCCGATAATATCCTCCGCCAGACAACAAGGCAAATCGCTGAGGCCCTTACTTACCTCCATCGCATGAAAATCGCACACAGGGATTTAAAACCTTAGAATGTCCTCATCAACGAAACTGGAGATATAAAGCTGATCGATTTAGGACTTTCCATGATGGGAGAACAATCACAAGTAAAAATTGCGGGCACGCCTTATTTCATGTGTCCTGAGCTTCTACACGGCAAAGAGTACGATCCCTTTAAGGCTGACATATGGGCATTGGAATAATGCTCTATTGGCTGACTTGGGTTACTTTCCACAAGATAGCCAGTCGAAGAAGAAAAATAACAGCAAGTTTTAGCTTCACTTCCCCGCAGATATGCATCCAGGCATATAATATCTCATCACCAAGATGCTAGCGTAGGACCCGAATGACCGAATCGAAGCTGAAGAGGTGCTAACCGATACTTGGATCCAGCCGAAAGACTTCAAAAATGAAATATCGAAGTTGATCAGCAACATCTCTAAGTGAAGCTCATTTTTATGCCTCATCTTATAGTATTGCTTACGTTCAGAATCATAATATTGATAAAGTTTGTTAGTCTACGATAATACATAACAAATCCCACTCAATAAAGTCGGATTATTTTCGATCTTGGCTTGCTCTTTGGCTGTCTTTTGGGTGTTGCTGCCCCTTTGGATGTTCCAACGGTGCAAAATTGGGATGGACTATTGAGACGCTGCACTTTGGAGGAGGTGAGGGAGTTATCCAGCCAGACAAGGTCTTTGGGGTGGCCTTCAGAGTATCTAGTGGCTATGTTCTTAAAGGATAGATGCTGGCTAAAATCTTTTTCTGCTTTTAGGTGGTTATGACCCTGCATGAGATGTTGCAAAGTCGCTTGGCGATTCGTTCATTCTCTCTAATTTGCTAATGCTGAACTCTTCGATTATAATACTCCTTGAGATGGAGCTCCATCGGCGGTTCTAGGAGATTACTTGACACATTTTGTAGTGAACGATCCATGGTTTTTCGGCTACGGAATTAAAGGAGATGTTGGTCTTCGTAAGAGACTTAACTGATGATTTGTTCTTTACGTGTGCAAGCTGGTTCTGTAGACAGATAAATTTGTAACTGCGATTGTAGGGACTGTATGAGCCTTTCATCGATAAAGTTATTAATATGTCGAAATAAAAATTATTTTCATCATCCATCCATTCTAGAATCATCACAAAAATATAAAAAAGCAAGCAGCCTTTATTAGGTTTGCTTTGTTAATCTTTAACTATAAATAATAGAAAAAGTATTTATGTTGCGCGGACCCTATCATTGAACCTATTTATTTATATAGGCACTTATGCAATTAAGAGTGGAGAGAATCCAATCTTAATTAAAATAATTATAAAGCGAGATGTTTATGGTAAACTCCTCTCGGGAAGGCACCAGTTTCTGGGCCAAGCACAAGACCTTCATCGACGGTGCCCTATGGGTCGGCATCATGTTCGTAGGATTAAAAGTGGCCAAAGCAGTCGTCGATAAATATGATCTGTGAACGCATGCATAATCCTGCCTATTAACATAATATGCAATATATCTGTCTATCATTTCTCGATGAAGAAGGTCAGGTCTTCAAGTTAAGGCTTACTGTTATCTGGCAAGAAAGCCGTGTATGCTCGTCATAACTATTTTCAGTTAAGACCTTCTCCTCTGCTTCGAGAATTGGCTGCTCTTTTTGGAGGATTTCGAAGTCTTCTTTGTTCAGTTTGACTGGACAGGTTCCGCAATTGCATGAATACCCGCATTAAAATTCCAAAGGAGCTTTTACTTTTTCGAGATTGGCTGCCAGCTTTGAGTTTTGGGGAAATCTGAAATTAAAAGTCTTTTCGCCAATAACGACCTTGACTCGAACAAGATTAGTGGTGAATGGCTGGTAGCATGAAGCGATTAGCTTTAGAGTAGACTTGGAGAGCATCGGATGATTATATTAATTAAGGAAATTCAACAAAGTATGAAATAAGCATGTTGATAAGGGCATGAATGATAGGGTAAAATTATGATTATCAATAGTTGTTGGTGTATTGACTGTGCATGGTGAACATCGAGTTTCTATTATGCTATAGATTTTTATTGAACATTTGCCACTTGCTGGCCATACTCCTTTGGACGGTCTTTTTCTACTCAGTGTATGTTTGATTTTTGGTTAGTTCGTAAATTGCTTTTACTTTTGGAGCAGCTTGGCCTTGATCTATTCAGCTTTCTTAATCTTTGAGTATAGATCTTAGATTGGTTTTATTTTAGGTCGTTTGTTTCTTTCAGCTTCTTCAAAATTTGCTAGAATCAGTTTTTGGTGCATTATATCCTATACTTTTTTCATTTTTTCCATGAAAATGGCCCTAATTTGCTCATTTTTATTCTTAGCAAACTTGAAAATTTATATTTTTAGTTGTACTCTTTTTGCTTCTCAAGCAGTTCTGCCCTCTTAGCTCGATTTTCTTATCATCAACGTTATAGGTGTATGGTGATTCTTTCAGTTTCGCATTTTGGCAAGAGGATTCCACTATATTCCTTTCTTGGTAACTGGAGCAAAATCTTCAAGTTGTAAATCAAGAGATGGCTCGTTGCTGAACCTGATGACTCTACTTGTTGGCTACTTCGATTCTCCCTCTTTTGGCTTATCATTTGGATCGGGAATGTCAATTCTTGACTGAACTTGGAGCAGCTTATTCGATCCACCGTCATTTGAATCTTTTTCAAACTTTTATCCCCTATCTGCTTTTTACGGTTTGTCGAATATTTCATCTGGTCTAGCTGAAAAATCACCCCAACTCAATGATTTTTGAGATTTATTATCAATCACAAAACCCTACTTTTCTTATCTTTTTGTATTCTAAGATTTTCCTCCTTAGGTAAATACTTAAAAGTTTTTCTTCTTGTTCTGGATTGCTGACAGTTTATCCAGTTGAGCAAAATCAAATGACTTCTACTCTCCACTTAAGACTGTTTTCTATTTCTAATAAACAAAGTTATTGGCATTGGATTAGCATTTTGATTGGATTTTTATTGCTTTTTCTATTTTATGATTTAGACTCATTTGAGAAGGAGTTATTAGCAAAGAAATCTTCAAAAGTGTCTTTTGGCTTTTATTCTTTTTAAGATTTTCTCGATGGATTTTTTTCCTTTAGCTTTTTAGAATTAAGTGATTATTTTTAAAAATTGGCAAAAAGTCTGCAGCACTAACATTATGAGGATCTGGCTGGCTTTCCTTTTGGTTTGGCTGCTCTTAGCCTATTCCTGGAAAATTGGAAAGGCTAACCCTGAAAATTCATTATCTTGCTTTTTACCACTCACATTAAAAGGATCTGAGTTGCGGAACTCATTATTGCTTTGCTGCTGATTATCTGCAGCGCCTATGTCTTGGAATTGAGAAAAATTCAATCCGTATTCCGAAGCTTCTTTATCACTTTTGCTGAGAAGACTAAACTGTCTCTGATTGGCTCTGGAAAACCACTCAAACCGAGGTTTCCCCCTAGAATGTTATTCTTGTGATTGGACTAAATATTCTTGAAGGAGTTTCTTTGGCTAAGTCCTTCAAACATTTGGTTGGAGGAGGCTGTTTATAGAACTATTGAACTTCCTCAAAAGGGTTTTTGCCTTTATCCGAGCGCTGAGTTTCAGTTTAGAAAGGGTTTTCTACATTATTTTTGCTGTTGTTCAATTTTTAATCAAAGAAGTTGTCGTTAGGATTATATCCGCCCCTTGAAGAAAAAGGATTTTGACCACTGTTATTTAAGTTACCTTTACTTTAGCTATTCTGCTATGGACGCTTTGTTTTGCAGGTCTGCTACCTTTAGAGCTTCTGTCGAAAGAATTGCCAAAAGGGTTGTCCATTAGTTGTTTTGAGGCTATTTTTGCTTTTACGCTTTCAACTTCGAAAGGATTAGCAACTGGAACTGGAGCTAGAGCTGGTCTTTCGACCATATTTCCAAAATTTCCTGTGGCGAAAGGATTCTCAAGCCTATGAATATCATCATTTTCATTCGTTTATGTCTTCAGCTTTTGAGTGACTGTTGATTCCCAAAGACGTCTGATTTGTCTTCAAAAGGATCCAAGAAGTTAGATTGGTGGCCAAAGTTTTTTGAGTTGTTTTGAGATGTGTCTAATCCGAAGGGATTATCTTAGAAGAAATCTTTCTTTGAGCTGATTTCAATGGTTTTGAGGGCTGGTTTGGAAGATTTTTGCTATCAGTCTTGGAGACATCTCCTCTCTGTGAAAATTGGAATCCGATAGTTGAGATGAGTCTATTTTGCTTTCAATTCTCACTTTGAAGAAATCTTCGTTGTCTTACTTAGGCTGTTTTTCTTTCTTCTTGGATTATGTAAATGTCTTTGTTTTATTCATTTCTATTCTGTTCGACTCTAGCAAAAAATCTTCCTCATCTTGTTGTTGCTGTGGTTGGTTTTTTTCAAATTTTGGGCTCCAAAGGAATTATTATCGTCGAAATTCGGCTGAAAGTTCTTCACGCTTCCTTTTTCAGAAGGCTTTCGCTAAGCTTAGAATTATTTAAACAACTTTTCAGACTCAAGTTGTTGCTTCGACTAAGGTTTCTTTATAATTTTGGTGCATTTCCGCTTTACAGCTGTTGCCTGCTCATTTAGAGGTCTTCTCTTCAGGGATTACTGGGATCTATTTATTTCTATCGGACTTATTTTAGGACTACTTCTATCAGAATTTGATTTCTTCTTACTTTAATCAGTTGTGGGCTTCCTCCTAATGCCTGAGGTGGATAGATGCTCTATGTCTATCTGTATTTGCAGGCCCACCAAATGATCCGAACCTATCACTGTGTACGCTTTGGCCACTGTTGGAGTGGAAATCAGCAGTCTTGTAAAGTTTTATATCACTTGATTGCCTTGTACTGACGCATAACGATTTGATTCTTCATAATTTTAGGCTTTTATTCCACTTTTTCTTCAGGTGGTACCTATATCCGAGACTGAGGTTGAGGGCTTGGCCTCTTCTAATCCTCTGTTTTATTGGCGAAATGGAAGTTGAAGTTCTACTCTTTGCCAAAGTTTCAAGTAGTTGGTTGCTCAGCTTAACATACTTACTTTTAAAGACTTCTAATTGCTCAGGTTTTTTAGACAATATCCTCAAATCTTTTTGAACTTTCGTAACAAAGTCAAACACTTCGTCAGCTTTAGTTCGTCATTCTTGAATGTTGGATCTCCTTCGATTTAAATTATCAATTAATTTCCTGCTTAGATTGTTTTCTAGATCTGTCCAACGATGTCAGTGATAACAGGCACTAAGTTACGAAAGGCTTACATTAATCAGAGGCGAAAGCTGGCAATAATTAGTTAAGTAATGTTAACGGTTCCTTCACTTTTTCGTAAAATTCATCAATATTATTTCTTAGTTCCCTGCTTTCAGACTTTCTCTGCTGCTGAGGACGTGCCGGTTGTTGAACAGCTGGCTTCTCTTCTCTCTCTTTCTACTTTGGCTTCGGTTTTGGAGGTGAAACTTGTTCTTGGAAGGCGCTTTGGGCTACTATCTTGACATTCTTCCGCCTCCTGTCACTGTCTTAGTAAGCTATTTTGGTCTTCTTTGGGAAATTGAACGCCATTCATTAACAAATCGTTATATTCCCTATGAAGTCCTTATACGGACCATCAGGAGCTTTCGGCCAATTTTTCCCCACTACTCCAAAGCTGTTAGCAGAGTATTGAAGAATTTAATTGCATACTGTTCCTGGTCTTTCTTGACCGATCCGAATATATCTCTTGCTCTCTACTATTATCTTTAAAATTCCTTGGTTCCCTCTTGTGTTGAGCTAATATGGTGAGTCGCTTAAGATTTTTTTGACGACATACTTGCCAAGAGCTTTATTATGAGTCAACATGAGATCTTTCAAAAGCAGCATGGCTTGGTATTTCCTTACAGGCTGGTAATCTTCATTCTTGATTGTGCTTTGATATTGTCGACAATCATCTCGATGACTTTTTGGTCTGATCCTCTGAGATGGGCGGCTAAAATATCCTTAGCCTCGTTGTACTTCTTGGGATTTGATATGCAAATCTCCATGCTTTTTTAAACGTCCTCTCTGATAGCTTTTTCTTTGCTACTTTCAAATAAAAACATTGTATTCTTTATAAGCGATATAAATAAAGTAAACGAATTATCAGCATGGAACCAGAGATGCGTAATCTTTGATGGCAATATTATCGTCCTAAAAACCAAAGATTGCCTTATTTGGCCCTTCACCATCATCCTGCCTCCTTACTTGAAGACGCTGGTCACGCGAAGCACTATCAAGAATGAGCATTGACTATATAATTGCATATTTACGATAGGAGTTCGGTGGTCTTCATGTTAAAAGAGCTCAAATCGAGCAAGTAGTTCGTGAAGTGCATGTTATTTATGTTGCAGATGGTCTATCGTCGTCTTTGTGGGTATTCCAACATAAACGGAATTAGTGAAAGGCATAAAAATTGCATCTTGGCCCACTGTGATTTATTAAGTATAGTGATGCCATCGTGGGGTAATTATTTAACAACAGGTTATTATAGTTGACTTGTACTTCAATATCTTCGGTCTGCTTTGTGATTATCTTCCTCATTTAAGTTGAAAGCTATTCGTATTCTTCCTGCAGTCTTCATTTTATCTTTGCAGCATAGATATTTCTTGATTAAGTCGTTCAATTTATATATCTTTTTCTGTGTTTTTCTCAGGAACTGCATTCAAATCTTTGCTAAAATTAGATAAAACAGCTGACTTCAAATCATTCTCTATTACCTTGGGAGTCTATTTCAATTAGATTTATTTTTCCTGGGCTTTTTTCTCGATCTAAATGATCTGAATCTATTTTTGGGCAAGAAGCTCCTTCAGATATTCATTGAGCTGCAGTGAATCTTTGAGCTCATCTCACTCCTGAGGATTTAGTTGTAAAGTTATTAGTTAACCTTTGTTTGCTTGTTAAGAGTCTTCTCAAGGGACTTATAATCACCTAGCACTTTTCATACTTCAGTCTTTATTTATTGATTTCTTCACTTCTTTACTTCTCACGGATATAAGTTGTCTTATTTTTCTGCGATTTTTCTTGACAAATCAATGATTTAGTATTTGTTGTTTTCCAGTTCTGATTGCATCGAAGCTATCTTTTGCTGAAGCTAAGGTATTTTCAAGTTATTTCTTCTTTTTCTCTAATCAGTTAATTGATCTTTTTGTTGTATACTTTGGAAAAAACGTCTCCCAGTCTTTTCAAATCTACTATAAATTTTTACTTTGTTGTTGGCATCATTGGCAGAAGTAGCTTTTATCTTTTAAAGAACGACATTATAGCTATAGACCATAAACTCCTAAGGACTCAAGACTGATTATTCGATATCCAACATGTTGGATGATTGATATGCTCTCATAAGTTAGAGATCCGATGACCATTTTACTCACAATCTAGTTAGGGTACTTTGGCATTCTTTAAGCATTCGTATTCACATTTTTGGTTATTCTTCAAATCGGAAAAAATTTTTTGCGTAGGTTCTCTTACTACAGGCACATTTTGGAGGCAAATGACTGGAAGGAGTTGAGAACTTTTTGAAGCGAATTCTCCGTTTTATTTATGTCTATTCAATATTGGATGTTTATGCGAGGAGCTGGCTTTGCGAGATTTGCCTTCTACTCGAGCTTAGATTCTTATTGGTGACCGATATCCTTCGTTTGTTCTACTGTTCAATTTAAGATTTGATGGCGTTTTCGATGGCAACAGCCGTTTTGTAGTAATTCCCCATTTAGTTTCTAACCTTCACGTACCACTGCAGGATGTACTTGATTTGCAACTTGTTCTCCTCGTTAAATTGGTTGAATTAACAGTAATAGTTGGTCAAGTCCTCACAGATGCTTGCGAATTAATCCAATAAAACTTTGCAATATTTTATGAGGATCTCTGTATCTTCGCCTACAGAGCCATACCATACTTCGATTACAGCTGGTGTTACTTTGGACTAATTGGTTGAAGAGAGTCAATATCTCATCATAATTTTTTTATTCAATTTGTGACTTTCTTCCATTCTCAGTGTGTGGGTTTTCTTTCCGAATTACATGTCTTGCTATTGGAGTTTCTCAACGTAATCTTATGCTTCTCATAGTCTTCCTTAAACTTCAAAAACAAAGGTTAGAGATGCTTCTTGAGGTTAGCGATTTGATTCTAGTATAGTGAGACAGAATTTTCATATTTTTTCTTATTTCAAAGAAACCTGAATTCTCCCTCAAGCTTTTATCGTCAATGGCAAACTTAGCTATCAGAGCTTACTTTAGACTAAAAAGTTCTTTCAGCTTTTACTTCAGTATGAAGGCTAAGCCTTGATTGATTTCAGTAAAGTGTTGATGGATTTCTGCTGATTTGAGCATCTCTATACGGTCTGCTCAATCTTGTAACTGTATTCCTTCATATTGGAATATTCTTTGGCAAGTTGCTTATACGATTCCTTCAAACTATTAATTTTCTGAACAAATTTTTCATATTTTTGAAGTTGCTCCTATGTGTATGACTATCTCAGCGAATCGTAGGAAACATTGTTGAACTTTAATTGTTAAGGTTGATGAGTTTATCCTTTAGTTCCTCCACCCAGTAGGCCTTGGGTTTGCTTTAGCATATATCATTTGGTTTATTGAGTCCTTTAGGTTGAACAGGAAGAGGCAAAAGATGCGCCGAATCTCACTGTGGTTGTTATTATTGAAATCAGAACTAATGGTCTTATCGACAGCCTCGTTCGAGAAATACTTGCTGATGGCTTCGTGCGGCTCGATGATGTGGCCGATCTTGGTGATCAATAGTTGGTCCTTGGGATTCATTTTATACATGCTTGAAATATGATTGAGGATATGCTCTCCTTTGGTCCCTTCCTCCATCCTTATGATCTATGAATGACCGGAATCTCCGTGCTTTATTTCAATGTCCATTCTCTTTTGAATTTAAATAATATAGTTATAAACTACACACCAAATATCCCAGACCATATCGCATCGGTTGCGAATATATGATAAATCATTTGTGCTATTTAACTTTATTTAATAAATCAAAACATATGAACAAAAACTAGATCTTAGGTGACAAGAAATTCAAAGCCGGAAAGGAAAATGTCACCACCGGCATATTCCAATGGTCTAAGGACTATGCATCGGGTGCAACTAACTTCTCAGAGGCACGTAAGCACTCTTTATGTCAGTCAAGTATTTCAAATCAGCCGGCGCCTTCAAAAAAGCTCTCGATGCACTCAAATAACTGATTATCTGCAACGAAAAGATGCTGGAGTACATACTGTTTGACTTAGCAACTGGGCAGTGGCAAGAAATTATGAAGAAATGCTGGAGATATACATCAATAATTTCCCAGAAACACCATTTTAAACCTTGAAACAGACAGCCATGCAAGGCTTCCAGTTCTTCAGGATGGCTGAAGCAGTGATAAGGGAATTTTGATGCTGACGAAGATCGCAAAGTATAGAGTCATTTATAAAGCTTACTCATCAAGAAGGGAGATATGAAGGAAGGAGTGGAGATATTGAAATCCACTTACGAGACTACCCTGGAGGATGAAAAAGTTTCAAAAAGAAAGAACTTTCAATCAAATCGTTCAAGCATACATGGAATCCGGAATATACTCAGAAGTATAGAGAATGTATCAAAACCTAATTAAACGTGAGCCAACTGCAGACAACACTCAGTACTCCTAAACGATTAGAATGGTCTCATCATTTGGTCGTTATTCTCATCCACACGAAGCAAAAGAGCATAGAAATAAATGTACGAGCTGGCCAACTTGTAAGGCTTACTTATGAAGAATCCCCAACTTCTGGAGTCGGATGAATGCGAGGCCGCTGACGAGCTGATAAGGCTTACAAAAAGGGAGATTCCGAGAAGTTTATGAAATGGACCACCAAGGCAGCAGTGACTTGCATTTTCCCAGTCATCGTATCCCAATTATCACATAGATCATCAAGAAGCTACGAGAAGTAAATGTGCCCACTGCTGCTTTGATTGAAAATTAAGGAGCAAACTAGACCGAGAAATAGAATGCAAATATCGGATAGCTTCTTTTTTGATCCCACCACCATCCATATATGGATTAATCCACATATAATTAGTAAAAATCATGAAAAATGATGATTTTGTATAAAATGAAGGCAGTGATACCCACTAAACCATTCACCACCACTTCTGATGAGTTTTTTATCTCCATTCTTAATCATAAGCAAAAGCTTCAGTAATAGAATATCAATTAGATAAAAATAAAGTTCTCTACCAATGCGTGAATTATAATTTCGGAAGCAATATACCTCTGCTCCAATCACCACCACCATATTTCACTTATCACATCATTAATAAAAAGCTTAATTTACTCTTGATTTCAAAAGTTGATCTTTTATGGATTTTAACTTTTCAAAATGCAAAAAGGCCCTGAGAGGTGTGATATAGCTTCTAGCAAATATTTCCATGCATCATATCCTACCCTGATATATAAATTATGATAAAATGCGTTTTGATTTTACATAAGCTGAAACCATTCCTGTAATATCAATCATTTTTGAAAAACACGCTGAAAATCGCTGAAAAATTCCAAATGAAAGGACGAAGCAAGGACATATGAAATATGGTATCTTTAGGGAACTTTTGAATGTTCTATATATGGAACGTGCATGAATTTATTCTATGTTTCTATACTTTCTTTATAATAATTTAGAGTTGTACACGATATGCCTTCAGTATAAACACTCCAGAGGTTTTACGAGGCACTCCTGGACCACTCATAAAGAAGGTCGACATAGGTCGCAGAGTTTAATCAGAAAGCTTCAAGAGGCTGCCCCATTAAATTCACTCTCCATCTGGCGAAAAACCTTTAGATTAGCTAATAGCTAACTCTTGCAGGACTCTTATCGCCAAACGGGCCATCGAACACAACCTCAAGATTTCCAAAAAATTTCTTCATAGGTTTGACATTTGTTATGCCTAGGCTGATTGTTGTATGCGTCCTAATCGCTGAGAAATGCTTCGAGGAGGAGCAAATGATGCATAGACCTTCTCCCTGCTCTCGGGAGTCCCCATTAAGGACATCATTTTACTCGAGGCAAAGGTGCTCAACATCTTGGATTACCGAATCCTGCCCCAGGGAAGTGATCTTGACCACATCCTCAGCGGAGATGTTGAAGGCCTCCTCGCGAATTGGAGATTTAATCAATGAATCCCTGCCATGATTGTTGGAGATATGCTCACCAATATGATACTGCCCCACTGTTTATTTACCACCCTTCATTATCAAAACCAATCAAGATACGCCTCATCGAAGCTAAGCATCCTGGAACCGTTTATTTGCTCAAGAGTTTCATCCATAGTCCCACAGCAAATCAATTCTTTTTTTTTGAATTCCAGCAAGAAGATTAATATCAGTTGGCCGTTACACCCTTCAACCTTAGAATTTAGAACATTCCTTCCTCCACTTTTAGAGGTCCGTAAGGGTCCGGTGGGCAAGATATGTTAATGTTGAATATATACGGTCAATAGAAAAAGAATTCACTAATAATATTCGTTAAATGATATTGATTAATATTTTCTGCCTATACAGCATGACTTATCATAAAAAATGAGGGAAGATGTCAAACGCCCTACAGTCCACGCTTGGAGTGACTTCCATCATTAGAGGAGCGAGCTTGCGCACCTTTTCGGTACTCTGGTAGTGCCTCCTCGACTCGTGCTCGGTCTTGTACAACTCGTATTTTTTATTTTAGACAATTGAACGCCACTAAGCTTGGTCTCCGAAGTTTTTCTTGTTCTTTCTCATAAATTAGTAATTCCCCTTTTCTTCTTGTGTCCTTTTCTTAGCCAGCAAGTCAATTATCTCTTCTTCTGCTGCTGTTATTCATCATTGATGCGTTACAGTGACTCCTAGATGGAATTGATGAGAGTTTGGTTTTTCTTTCTGTTGGCCTCTGCAGTTTCCTTTGCCTGCAGGTAATGCTTCCTGGACTAGGTAAACTTCTTGAGATGCTCTAACTCGATGGCCAAGTTGTAGTGTGAAAGCATTTTATGTTAAATAGGATTTTTCACCCTCAACCTGCTCTCCTTCAAGTTCTTAACATCCACTTTTTCCAGCATAGTCAGTGCCAGCTATGCATGGTCGGCTGATTACTGATGCTTCTTGAGATAGAGTATATGGCACAGATGTTAAGATGGGTGCTGGCTGTAGACGTCCAGTCTTACACCTTGTAAACTTCTATCTACAGTGCCTTTTTTAGATAGCTGAGGGCCACTTTCGGCTTGCCGTTCCTTAGTAGAAATGAAGTTACTTCTTGTAGTAGCACGCTAAGTTGTTGTAAGTTATGCCAGCAAGTTGATTCACCTTCGGTTTTCTGCGTTCACCTTAAGCTCCTCTGTCACAACCTTCTCGGCTTGTTTGAAATACTCCAATGCTTCTGCGTGTTTGTCTGTCTTAGGCAATCGATACTGCTGGTGAGGTAGGAAAGACCATTCTTGTTAGGTCTAATAAATTCTTTAAAGTTTTCTCGCTGATTCTTCCTCTGCCATGATCGGTATATAAGTTTCGAATTTTATAAAAACTATTAAAGCAGAATTATAATGGATCATGATAGAAGTAAGTACTGAAATGTGGGTTTGATATGTAAGTCCATATGATAATGATGGATTAAGAATCATACTCCAATCCGATTGATTGTCTTTGGAATATCTTTGGCCTTGATTAGCATGCAAGTGTGTTTGATTGGACTGAAGCCTTATTTTTAAGGACATTGGATGCATTTATCTCCTACAAAACTAAAATATGGCGTTTCTTTCGGGCAAGAAATGCATTTCTTGGTAGATGATTGATAATATGGCGTCTTTACAGGCAATCCTTCATGGTTTGGCCATACTAAGCTTTTTGTCTATTGTAATAGGTAAGATAGCTCTAAAAGCCATCGTCTAGGATGAGATTAGGGGTGTAGGGAGAAGTAAGAAACTCAAAGTCAATGCACTGCTGCAATTGGTTATTGTAATACTGCGTTGACGGGTTGCATTTCAAGGCCTTCTTTTCGCAGATATTGAGTTTAAAGTTTAGCCTTTAATCTGTTTGGCAGAGTATCATCTTCTGACAAATATGAAGCTCCTCGTTATAGTTTTAGTTTCCTTTGCATTGTAATTTTTTGGATACGCATTTATGGTGGATTTGTCGTAGAGCTAATCTTTATTGCATCCGCTTTGAATTGAAATGCAGGTTTAGAGTTCCGCACTATAGTATTGATGCTGTTGCATGTTATTGATTTGGGAAGACATCTGTTTGCCTTGAGCACGTATACCTCGTTCGGTCGACATGTGGAAGATGTTTATATGCACTTTGATAACGATCTATTGAAGTTTAGGTAGGACCACAGACGATATCCTTTTCGCAATGACCCGTCTGGCAACATACTAAAACCCTTCTGGGCATATCTCGCACTGTATTGTTCCTATGAGGCAAGGACTAACAACAGGCTGCAAGTGAGTAGACAAATGGACTGTTTGTACCTTTTGAAGATGCTCATTTGAGTGAGATATGTGCAATGAGGCGGCGATGGCGATCAGAGCCAAGATGATTATCTTGCGATACATCAATTTATATTTATGAATTAGGTATGAACACTTGAACCAAATATTTTCAAAGTAAATCAAGGGGTTGGGGTTGGGGTTGGGGTTGGGGTTGGGGTTGGGGTTGGGGTTGGGGTTGGGGTTGGGGTTGGGGTTGGGGTTGGGGTTGGG
>NW_022204824.1:0-47998 GCF_008831285.2 Nymphaea colorata | reverse complement strand
TGACAGCATGATATAATACCTTCTACTCGTACTTGTGATATGAAGAGTGACTTATAATTGGCAGATAATAATATGGGAATCGGCAGTCTCATCGAGGACATAGTGGAGGCTGTCTACGCGTACCGTCTTTCGTGGTACTACGATCTTCACCTTGCAGCTGTGATCTGCTTGGGGCTCTTCATCATTTACCTCCTCATAACCGAATGGAGCTTGAGTCGGCGCGCATACATTTTCGAGGCGACGAAGAACCACGAGATGAAGGACAGCAACGAGTACGAAGAGGAAGTGAGGCGGAATACAGACGCGTAAGTGCTGAAATTGCGGAGGTCATTAGAGTATCGAAATTATCTGGAGGATAAGAACCGCCACAATAGCCATTACAATCGCAAAATCGATGTGGAGGAGATCATCTTCAGTGACGAAGAGGACGAGGAGGAGATTCTGTAGGCGAGGATATATGGGGATAGCAGAAAGCCAAAGTTCAGGTGAGAATGCCTTTATGGGAGAGTGATATTTATAAGTTGGGTAGCTACGAAGTGGTAATAAAAAAGAAAATATCATTTGCTATTATGCCTAAGGTGGTCCTCAGAGATCTTCACCTCGATTTACTCGTGGTTTACACTGGTTTCCTTTGTCTATTTTTTGCAATCCTCCTCACTGGAGTGCTTAAATGACGGTAATGATTGAATTGGTTCTGTCTCCTTCAATGCCAGGTCAGCTACATCCGTCAGCTTGTCAGAACATACATCTCCACGATTGATCATCTCAACTTCTGGGTCGATAAGCTCGGGATTGTTCTGTCCGAATATTTTAAGCATATTCTTTCCGAAGCCAGTTCTAAATAAGGATGAATTTACTTCGAGAAGGGGTTTCCTGATATCGTCTCCCATGAGTCTTTGCAAAACTCATTGGTTGTGGTGTTTCTAACTGAAAGAAAGATATGAAAGCTAAGAAGGACTCCAGTGAAGCCCATCGCAGCAAACACATACAAAATGAGAATGATGTTTACCACCAGATAGCCAACTTCCGAAGGCAGGTTGAAGCTTGAAAGTGCGATGATGATCTGGATGAAGACAAACAAAGAGAAGAGGAAAGTTGTGGCGATAAAGCTGAAGAAATATCGATAGTTGCGTTTTCCCACACATGTACCGATCCAGGGACAATGGTGATCAAAACGCTACACGCAAATGTTGCAATCGTAGCAATGTGAGGTACGCGGCGGCCGGTAGATATAGCACGTATTGCAGAATTTAACCCTCAAATTGTGTGTCTTTATCGGCATCGAGTAGATCTTCTGCAGGTCACGCATAATCCCATTCTCGTACTTACTGTCAAGCGGAATCTTACGCAATTTCTTATTTTCGTAGCTGGAAAGTATTTTTGGGATCATGCCGGGATCGGTGAAGCCCAGGACGAGCAGGGTGACCTGTACGAGTATGTTAAGGATGACGGTGATGACGACGAGCGCTACTGGTGCTTTAAATGCGGTGATGATGTAGTAGAGTAGTGCTCCGACCCAGAAAAGAAGGTGCGTACCGATGTATTTCTTTGGCTATGAGACGAGAAACCCGAAGCAATTCTTATAGGTTTAGTAGTTGGTGATATCGGACACCTCGTACATGTGAATGTGGTTGACGGTTGCTTCCTTTTGACTCATTCAGTGGCTATTAGTTGTTTAAATATAATAGTTATTCAAACGAAAGAAGAGCTTACTTCCACAGACAGTTACAGGTTAAAATGAGTTAAAAATAGATGAGAAGGGGAATGGGTAGGTCCTAAGAGAAAATAAGTAGCTTGTGGATGGAGATGAATTATTAATGGATATGCCTTTGCTGCTAGTTTTGGAGAATTAGATTTTTATATATTACGATTGAGGATCGATAATGTTGTTTAATTTCTTTGTTTGTGTTATTTCTTTGATAATTAATATGTTTCGCATCTTCATCATCGGCACTACAGGCGTCGGCAAGACCAAGCTCAGCATTGAGCTCGCCAAATACCTTAAGGGTGAAGTCATTAGCAGCGACTCAAAGCAGCTCTACAAGCATGCCACCATCATGACAGCAAAAGTCACATAGGAATAGGCTGAAGGAATCCCACATCACATGGTAGACGTCCTTGAGTTGCATGAAAATACATATAACAGAAACAAGTTTTTCTCGGAAGCGTATGATTCCCTACAAAAGATTGAGAAATTAGGAAAGACTCCTATCATTGTGGGAGGAACAAACTATTACACTGAAACTTTGCTGTTTGATATAGCCACCTTAAACAAAAGAAATTTTTCAGAATCTGATGATTAGGGCCAAAATAGCGGTAGCTAGGATGAAGAAGTCAACACTAAGAAAGAGATAACAGAAGAAATGTAAAAGAAATTGCAAGAAATGAGATCCCTAAGCAAAGAATAAAAGTACGATATGCTTAAAAAGTACGATAGCCTTATAGCTGAGAAAGTCCACAAAAATAACTAACAAAAAGTGACTCTTTTCTTGGAAAGGATCATAACAAATAATCGCAAAATCAGTGATAACTATCAGCAGCTCACCCATAAGCTCCGCTCCAACAATGCTATAGTCTTTTGGCTTAGAAATAGCAACAAAGATGAACTTTTGGGCATGGTCACCAAGCGAATCCATAAGATGCTCGATAAGTCTGGAATCACTGAAATATTTGCCATCTACCACTATCTTCATCTTCATCGAGCCAATCACCAATAGGAATCATAGTCGACCAACTATGAAGAGTACTCTGGAGCAGCCTCCAGTATCGGAATTAAAGAGTTCATTTCCTTATACTTGGAGGTGAGAAACCAGCTGGTTGCTCTCTTGCCTATTTAATTGGGCAAGGAAGTCAGCTATGAGCATGTCCATGACATTATATCGAAACATTTTGAAGAACTTCAATACTCAGAAGAGACTCTAGCCAAATGCACCGAACAACTGATTATGGACACTAAGCATTACTGCAAAAGGCAAATAACTTGGATCAGGAACCGAATGTTCATCCATAGCGAAATGGCAAGACAGCACTTCTTTGTCTTGGACTTAAAGCAAAAGGAAGGAGATATTATGGACATTCATCAAAGATTCGAACATCAGATAAGAGTAAAGGCTGTGTAGATCATCAAAGCTATCAGAAAACACGGGTTCGGTCATATTCTCGAGGATTAGAGGCACTTCACAGAAAATAGGACGATTCCTTTAGAATAATGGAAGAACTATTATTGCCAGCCTTGCAAACTATAAATAAATGGATAGTTTGACTGGACCATGCACTTGAAGAGCAAAAAGCACATCAACCAAGCTAAATACGAATAGAAAAAATAGGAAAGAGCGGAGTACATTGCCAGGCAGAAGGCACTAGCTAAGGAAAGAAAATAAAAGAAGGAGGCAGCTATTAATGAGAAGTAGGCTGAAAAGGAATAGCCAAGCCCATGAGACTTGATTTTTAACCAAATTATAAAGTCAATATCGATATAATTATAATGGAGTCGACTAAAGAGGACATCTACAAAAGAATCTTTGAATCAATTAGGTCCAATTTATATGAAAATCATTCACTAGCCTTAGATGATGTCAGGCAGGAATTGAATAGTATGGGTTTTAAGAAGGAGTATGACGAGATAATTGCCAGGATAAGAAATCCACGCAATATTGATCACGGTGAATTGCTATAAACCCTTCAGTATGCCTAGGAAACAGGATTATACGGCATGGATACATCGATGATCGACCGCAAGAAAAGAAACCCTGGGTAGAACTTGAGAGCTTTCATCATCCACCTCCAGACTAAGACTCTGAAAGGCTTAGCAGAACAGTTGCTTTCAGTCTAGCGCGTATTTCAAAAAGCAATGACGGGCTTATCATCAGCCTTTAGCCACCCTAATGAACCCTCCTAAAAAAATATCCTAACCATTTCTAAACACTTGCATGGAATCGCAAATAAGATATTTAATAACCAGTATTCAATCCATAGAAATGAAGTGAACAAGCACAGCGATTAGCTCGTTAAAAACCTTCAGGATAATCCTGATAAATAAACTTTAAGGAATTTGCAGCATTAACTTTAGCAATAAAAAGAAAAAGCGCTTGAATTTGATGCCCGCATAAAGCATCTATAGAAATAGAGATCTGATTTGCTAGAGGTGAATAAGAGCTTACTGATAAGTTAAAAGGCTTTAAACTAAAGCTTCGAGCGTGTAATAAAGAAATAAGAGCACAATCACATCCAAATCCAATAGTTCAAATACAAAATACAGGAAATATTGTCACTATACGAATCATAAAAATCCAAATGGATCTCATAAGCCACTCGTTTGAAAGATTTATTGAATCAAAGCCTACTTCAAAACACTTAGCTTTAATCAAAGGAAGCAAAACATAATAAAAATGATGCCGAGCAATAGTGATTATGATTTTATTTGTGTTTGGTAAAGATATCTTCAACTTTTCTTATTGAAAAGCATAATTATATATCTCATTAAATATGATAGAGGAATCTAATAAGAACGAACGTCAGGAGGAAATTATGCGATTGAACGAGGTCCGAGCGAGGGTGAGAGAAGAGGGCATCGATCCAACAGATTTCCCCAAAACTGAAACCGACAAAATGTTCATTCTAAACTGCCTCAAGAACCACTTCATCTTTTACAACCTCTCAGAGAAGGAACTGGACAACGTCAAGGATAGCATGTTCCTTGCTGAAATGCCACCCAACGCAGAAGTGTTCAGACAAGGTACAGTAGGCTCCTGCTTCTATATTATTCAAAAAGGATCAGTCCAGATTAAAGTTGATGATGAGGACACGAAATAACTGAAAGTAGGTGATGGGTTTGGATAGCTTGCCCTGCTGTATGAGATTGAACGACCTTCCACTGCAATCACGAAAGATCCAACCTCGTTTTGGATTATCGATAAGGTTAGCTTCAGAGAGGCTGTCGAGGAAATAGTAATAAACGAATTCTAATCTAATCAAAAATTCTTAGAAGGCATGGCTTTCTATCAGTTCCTGAAACCACAACAGAAGTAAAAGATAGCTTCATCCTTTGTCACACTCAAATATTACAAAGGACAAAATATCGTAGAAGAAGGAGATCCTGGATCATCATTCTATATCATCAAGGACGGAACTGCCTCTTTGCTTCAGGGAAATTTAGAGGAAAGAAAAATCTATAAGGGAGAAAGCTTTGGCCATAATTCACTTTACTATAACACCATGAGGAAGATGACTGTGAGAGCAGAAGAGGATGTTGTATGTCAAGTACTTGGTAGATAGACTTTAGCCAAAATTATCGGCCCTGAATTTAGAGAAATCATGTTTAAAAACTACGTCAAGCATGTGGTGCAAAAAAATCGTCTTCTTTTCAACCTCCTTAAAAAAGACGAAGACCTATTTTTCTAGGGATTTAGGGTGTAGTATAAGAGTGCTGGTAGATACATTTTCAACAAGGGAAAAACAGTCTAGAAGCTGATAATCGTGATGGAGGGAAAGCTGAAGAAGCTTAGGAGCGCAAATTACCTTGCTGAAGCAGGACAGACTTGGGGATAGGCATTTTTGAACGAATCCCTTAACAAAATGCTCGAAGATGACATCATTGTGGAGACTGAAAGCGTCTTAATAGAACTCAACTTGAAGAACCTCATCCAAATCCAAAAAAATGCGACGTCTATTATGGAAAAATCAGATTTCCGCAGGATGAAAAACGTATAGCTAGATATACGTGAAGTTATAGTTCTTTCATAGCTTGAACGGCCAGGCTCAGAGAGCCTCGTTGTGAATCTGCGGTATGAGAACAAGCCGTTGATTGCTAAGATATATCGCAAGAGCTAGGTGGAGAAGAACAACCTGATGGAAGTTGTAAGGCAAGAGATGAGTGTGACTGAAGTGGCCTCACATCCCTTCGTCCCCCAGTTCTACTCCATATATGAGGATAGCAGGTTCCTCATCAAAATTACTTAGCACGTCCACGGAGAATGCCTCTATGATTCAATCAGAGAAATCGGACTGCTAAGTACTATCGACACCCAATTCTACGCAGCATCTCTTATCTTGCTGCTGGAGTACTTTATGAGTCAAGAGATTGTTATCCGAGACCTCAAGCCTGACAACTTTATCGTGGATGAGAAAGGTTACCTAAAGCTTGTATCATTTGGCTCTGCTAAAATCATCAACCAGCATCATAAAACGAACACTGTCATCGGCACACCCCACTACATGGCGCCAGAAATCATCCTTGGCAAGGAGTATAATGAGCTGGTGGATTTGTGGTCTGTTGGAGTCATGCTGTTTGAGTTTATGGTCGGTGAACTCCCTTTCGGAGGCAATACTGAGAATCCTTACGACATCTACGAGAGCATCATTCAAGGAAATGTTGAATTCCCAAGGAACTTCAAGGACAGAAGGGCTAAAAAATTGATTTAAACTATGCTGAGTCTTAATCCCGAGGCAAGGTACAATGGATCATATTCCAACTTGAAGACGAATCCCTGGTTCGAAAGCATTAATTGGGTATTTTACGTTTTATTTAGGATGACCTTATGGATAAGACATTTTCTAGTCCGTATAGACCAACCAAACTGCGGGAGGTTCGCTCTGGGGGTAGTTTAATTAAGTTAGATGCCTATCTTTAAAAGATATCATGATTTATTGACTATATTCTTTTAATAATATCATTTTATGTCGTCCTTGATTGCTCTTTGATTGTCTGCTTTATCTTTTTCTGCCTTTGCCAAGTCTAATTCCTTAAAAAAGGCTTCCGTGATTGGGTTTTTACTCTTTAGCTATTCAATAGCCTTCTTTTCATTCTTCTTTTGTCTTCGCTTGGCAAGCTCATAGTCCAATAGGAAAAAGATTTGAAGGGCCTCTGCAGCATCGGCATGCAAACTGATAAAGAATGTTGATATAAAAAGAGAAATCAGGAAGACCATGAGAACGATAAATATCGAGACTTATTTTCCTTGCAAAAAGAAACTAATAGTAGCCACGATTCCTGCCAGCAAGAAATGTGAGCAAATCCTGTAAGATCTGCTAATCGATTGAGAATGTTAAGCAGCTGGAGAATTTTAGCAAAGATACTCACAGTATCGACTGGCATTGCAATAAGGATTGCCTGCAACGCTAATAAATGCCATTGAATCTGATCTTACAAGGTCAAAGAAGTCATCAAGAGCTTGGACGCAAGAGTGACGATTACCTTGGCTGGCAGTATCTCCTCTCAAAACGTCAAAAATGTAGTCGAAAAGTGAGAAGACAAGGTTGATAAAAGAGCCTCCGACTATGCTTCCGAAATTGAATCGAACTAGGTGATAAAGTGGCTGGAACAATTGGCAAGATAAATGCTTCCTTTCATATTACTTATCATAGAAATAAACTGCATTGCCTGAAATGCAATAGTTAACTACATTAATAAAAATCTACATGATTCCTTGAGGAAAGAGAGCCCCCAGAGGAATTGAATAAGAATCACAGTAGTAGAAAACGTCGTCGAGCCAGGTTCAAATTGATAATATACTTCTTCTTACGTGAATGTGACTGGTGATGAGCTCCAAAGCGACTTTAGCTCCCAAACGACTATCAGGATAAACAGAATAAACGCTGATAAAAAGATAGGAATGTAAATGAGAATGCCTAATCTCTCCTTTAGGAATTGTGTAGCGTAGTAGAGAAAAACTCCATGCATGTCAAAGCAAGCTTTTGATTTAAATGCTCCTAAGCCTACTATTCCTAAAAGAATTAATATTACGACTGAGAAAAATATCCTAAAGCCTATGTTACCGCTGGGATAGAAGATTAAAAAGAGGACCATTATGCATACAAATACCAACCCAAGTATGACGCTAAGTTTATTCATTAATTTGGGAAGAAACTGCACGAGTAAGACATAAGCTACAGCTAATCCCAACGAAATGAATACGCAGATAAGAATGCTATTGATTTGTTGGAAAAATGTATATCTTTCTGTAACATTGATGTCTTCGTAAAGCTTTTGCCTGGCTGAATCAGAAGTAGGGGCGCAAAAGCTTCCAATCTCCACTAAATTATACCATTTTTACGTGTCTAAGGGCTGTTGGGATAATAAGTAACAGTAAAATTTGGGTTTGTACTGAAACTGCAGCCTATATTATCGGTCGGGTAGCAGATGAGCCGCTTATCTGCCGCTTTGGGACAGCTTTGAACACAAACTCGATCTTTCTGCCTTATCATTTATGTACGATGCTAGGAAAATTGGTGAAGTATATGTAAGGATGATTTTTTAGGTCATATCCGCACACTCTGCTTTGTGAGTCAGAAGGAAAACTAGTTCTTGTATAATGATCTAAGTTTCGTTTTTTATACCGCCATTAAAGATGATTAGCGCAACGATTATGATGGTGAGGGTATAGGTGATGCCGATGATTGTACAAGCAATATCAGTGCATGTTCGTTCTTACTCTAAATGATACGGTTGGTACACTTGATAGGAAATTATCCAATTTTTTGCCCTTCTTTGAGGCCTTATTGCTGGTCCGAATTCATCGATCTGACGTTAATTGTTAATTTCTATTATTAATTATACTATCAATCTAAGTGGTTTGGATGTTGAAAAATCTGGAACAGGGCAGAAGCAAATCGAAATATATCGTAAATGCATGCATAAAGAATATGATTGATCGTGATAAAATTCTTTTTACTGAAATTATACTGGTTAGAATATTTAAAAGTGGGTAATTGCAAAATAGACATTTTTAAATTGATAGAAAACATAGCTTTTGCATATAGACTCTATCTCATATCCCCTCTCTATCTTTAAGGAGCTAATGAGGTTACCTTTATCGTGAGAAGGGAAACTCAAAATATAAATCATTTTGTTCATTAATTCATCTAAAACGGCTACGACTTATGCTTGTGATAAGGCATCGGCCCGAAGATAACTTACTCTGTGACTATATTGATCAATTTAAGATTATTTTGCGTCAAATTCGACACGCTTTGAATCGTGCCCTAGATCTTTTTCATAAAATCGGTTTAGTCACTCCCGTGATCGTATTGCTTATGCTTTTCACGCAAAATTCGAAATCGGCAATAGAGTTTACGTTCTTCTAGACGTGGACGAATAGTGCATTTGTGCTTATAGCCTTTCCACATTCTTATGAGGCCTTTTTGGAGCACTCGGACTGCAACATCTCTCAATTCTTCATCTTTTTAGAGTTTTTTGGTAGTTCTTAGAGCCTTTGATTCCTCTAACTAAGCAGAAAGGTACTTGCATCCATCGATAAAGTGCTGGTCAGTACAACCACCATCACAGAAGCGATAAAAGAACCTGAAGCAGCGCACGCAACTCCCACCAGTTGCCCAACATACGTCTTGGGGGTGATTTCTCCATATCCCACTGTCGTCATGGTCATCATGGTCAGCCAAGCCATGTTGCAGTATATGGTATTGCCTGAACTGTCAGGATAAATACTAGCTTCTGAAACGCGGAAGGCAAATGTATACAGGACCAAGCTGAGAGAGTACCCAACTATAATGAAACGAAAGGGGGCATCTTTGAAGATACTCTTGAGTGCAAAGGCCACTCCCGATCCTTTCCCGTAAAGCTTGGTAATGCGGGTGGCCCGCGGATGCATATACTTGCTACGTGAGAGAAGCACTCCTGCGAAGCCTACAGCTTTAAAGAAGGTAATAATAGTCAATAAGTGATTTGTTTTGACCTATTGAATGGAACCTGTGGCATCGATACTCGGTAAGTATAAAATGCTTTCCTCTAAAAAGTCGTAAGGAGATAAAAGGAGGAATATTGCCTTGCAGATCAATCCTAGAACTGATTCTGAATAATCGCTGATTTGCTAGTATTCACTGTTTTGGCAATAAAATCTCACTGATAATAAGCCGCAAGCAAAAAATGGGCAGACGCTCGAAAACTGTAGGTACAGACTGGCAGATGAATGGCCTCGAAGATCGTGCTAGACCTGTATATCGTAATAACTACGTATAGGAAGATCAGTATGAGCTGAACCAGAAGTATGATGTAGAATATGAGATTGAATGTGGTAATTTGTTGGGCGTAGATATCGTGGACGTTGCCGTTGAGTATGTGTGGCTTTGGGAGGAGTGTCTGTTCGCGGAAGGCCCTTGTAGGCTCCTCCAAGTAGACGCCCAGGCACTCCGCCTCGGACCGGTTCTCCGCTCTCGACATCATTCCGATTTCGACCTTATAACTATTATAGAAAACTTAGATTAAGCAGAAAATTCGACGAAAATTGAAAATGGAAGGAAAAATCAATATCTTTCCATGAATAGATTCAGAAAAATATTGATCAACTTCAAAAAAGAACTGTTCCGCATCCTTTAGATCCAACATTTTTAGACCCAATTATCCTTCAAATTTAACAATCATTCTCCTAAGGCTTAATTTGAACGCCCAAACACATATGGGATGGCTTTATCGGTTTAAGGGTGCAGCTTTGGAAAATTTTAAAAATTGAAAAACTTTTCGAATAATTAAATTGTAAGAAAAGGAAATTACAAAGAACTGATAATGCTCATCTTACAAAAAAGAATGAAAACGAATTTTGTCGCTATGCTTTTTTTGAAAAATTAATGAGATGGATAGGGGAAGGTTGCCTCGATATTTTGGAAGTTTTAGATTAACGTCTCGATATGCTTGCACATAGATGTAGATGATAAGCATATGAATAAATGGTTGAATTTATTAAGAAATGTACGGGTTAAGTCTAGTAGCAAAGGAGCCTTTATTAAGCATAGGGTTTGTCGATCGTCTTATTGCAAAATAGTATTAACTGTATATCATCCACATCAAAATAATAGTAAAATGCATAGAAGGCTCAAAAAGCTTTATTATGGCTAACTAAAAACAGCTAATTGCACTCAATAGCATGAATAATAGATGAATATCGTGGTTGGAATGAATACATAAGGATAAAAAATAAATAATTGAAAAAAGTAGGGTTCTCAATGCCGATTTGGTCTCTTAGCTCTTTTGTACAAAGGCCTAGGCAATTTCATTTCATATAGATCCTAAGTCAAATTCTTTTATCTTTCGGTTCTCTTTACAAAAGTGAAATTATAGACTTAAATCTACCCTTATATTGTATGGACAATTTTCGTTCGAGTTAATGCTCTATTTTTATCACGCGGTTAACGATTAGAGTTATTCTTCAGCTTTGTCGTCGAAAAAGGGGATTTTATTTCGGTTACAATCATCTAATTCTCACCTGGACCGACAGATATTACATTTTCTTTTCCAAGAGGCTCCACTTTATTTAATGCCATTTTCCCCCTTAAAATTCGAAAGAAGAAATACAAGATGTCAAAAAGGATGCTGAGAAGCTCGTGCAGGGAACCCACGAAATAGATGATAATGCAAAATATCTCTGTGAATATAAGAACTGAAGGCTTTCTGGAAATGTTGAAGACGATGAAGCATACATGAAAAAGGATAGGATAGATACTCAATATTATCTTATTCGTTCGATAACTTTGTGAAAGAGTTGCCATGTACAAGCCAACCATCAATATCATCAGACTGATAAACAAAAAATAGATTGGCGGACTAATGACCACAAGAGCTGGTAGAGTGAGACTTAAGACAACTATATAGATATTGTCTCTCTCCTTATACAGCTTATTATCTTTTATTGGCTGATGCTTTAGAATAAACCGAGGCTTCCGTTGATATCTTTTCGCTTTTGTGTTTGATTCAGCGATTGCCACATAAATTCCACCATAGATTATGATGGCTCCTATGGCAAAAAACTGAAAGCATTGATTTATCTTATCACTGAAGCTGGCAGACCAAGCTTCTAGAAAGATGTTAATGTATGGTAATATGATCGGCGACATGGCTGATATGGCTAAGCCAAAAACAACCATAGTTTTATTGTGATTGATGAGTAGAGTTATGGCCTGACAACAGCACACGAATGGCTTCAGCAAGATGGGAGTCACATTGACTAAAATCAGAATAAATGAAGAAAGTATCAAATATTGGTAATTGCTTTCAAGGAAGAGTGAGCTGACTCCAAACTATAGTGATTTCGATGAGTCCACTCTTTCCACACCGAGAGCAGGCACATTGAGTTTTATGTTGAAGAGACTAAAGACGTTCGCATTGAGGGAAGCTGCAGTTTGCTTTAAGGTTTCGTATATGATCTGCGGCATAGGCACATTCAGCAGCACGTAGAGAGAACTGATGGTGAAAAACTGCAAATTACTGAGAAAAAGGTAAATGTAAGGTGATGAACTGAGCAAGACCATGAAGTTCTCGAGGATTGTATTGGATATTTCGAGAGCCTTTCGTGTATTGTTAATGATCTGAGCCTCTAATGCAGTGATTTAAAATATAAGCATGGAGCCGTCTGGCATGATCAAGACCATGAAAGTTTGGTTGTAAGTTGTAGTCTAGTTGCTCAATGCTTCCTAATTTGGGTCAGCTGTATTGTTTGAGTTTTGACCAGTATCATTTTGAGTATAATTAGAAGGATTTGGGTCAGACAAGGTTGAACCATTAAGAGATGATGAGTTCGAAGGATCATTATAGTTAGAATTTGTGTTATTTGTTTGGTTTGCATTTACTGGACCAGATGAAGTAGAATCATTAAGTGACGATGTTGAGTTTAAAGAATCGTTAACAGTCGGATTGGTGGTATTTGATATTAGGCTGCTGTTGGTTTAATTATTTTGAGTTATGGATGTTTGATTTGTTGTATTTGCGTCAGTTGAAGAGGAGCTTGTATTATTGGCTGAATCATCAGTGCTGTTGGTAATGCCTGTCATAGAATCATTACTAACTGAGGTATTTGATGCAACAGCATTGTTCAAATTGGCAAGATTAGGGTTGTTCGTAGGCGGAGTCATAATATTGATATTAAAAGAAGGGGTAGTGATACTGGTGCTATTATTTGTTGAGTTGCTACTAATGAATGCTGTATCATTTGTTGTCCCATTTCCAATCGTAATATCCAAGCTGGAAGTATTCACCATATTCGTTCCATTACCATTTGTGTCATTAGTGGTGATATTTGCGGTATTGGCTAATGCAGTTGCATTGGGTGTTGGCATGGGTTGATTTTGCATGCATTAACCATACGATAGAGTGTAATTGATGTTGCAAGTTATGCAGCTTGATGAGTTTATGCACCTTTGGCAGTTTAAGCTGCAATTTACATTAACGATGTTAGAGTTGTAAATTTATACCGTATTATCCTTGCACACGTATATCTTTCCACTTGTATAGTCTATCTCGATATTATGACTCCAGATTGATAGGGCCAAACTGTACAGGAAACTTAAGGAGGCCACCTACACCAAAGAAACCGTTGTGTTGTTGAAGATTCCTATGTAAGAGTTGCTTGAGTCCAGAAACATGACCTTGCTGATTGAGCCATTGAAGGAAAAGGATCTAGTGCTCAAAAGAGATCCGGGAACTAAGCTGACGATTTGAATGGGGATTTAGCTGTCGGCTTCGATGATAAAGTATTGGCTGTCTGCACTGAAGGAAATGGCCTAAGTCAAGTTAGCTTTGGTGATATTGTTTGCTACCTTACCTATAAAGACTGGGGCGGAGGATGTACTTGAGCAATTGTAGACATAAGCATTGGAGTATTGATCCCAATACACCAAGGTGTTACGATTGGGGGACTCCTGACACTTACAGTTCTTTACATTAGCCAGACTATAGCTTGAAATTGATACAGCAGCAGAATTTGGATTTGCATTGGCTGCTGCAGCGATGCTGGGATATTTGTTTTGATATAATATGTCGTTTCCAACTGTGCTATTATGAATGGTTCCTGAAAGAACTAAGTTGCTAAATAAAATTTTGTAAAAGGGAGAGGTGGATAATAAAACCTTCTGTGTCATAGCCATAAGATTGAGGATCTTTGTGGATGTGGTTTGGGAGATGGTGAGATAGGTTTAATTTTGGTCCACATCAAAATCGAGGATGAGGCTAGGCTCAACAGTCGACCCATTCGCTGCTGTAGTATATGTATAGTTGATTAGGTTTGCACTAGAGAGGAGTGTACTCTTCTTAACTGCGGAAATGACATTGTTTTTGCCCAGACGGAAGATGTAGTTGCTTGTGAGCTTGAGCTTATAGCAGGTATCGTTGGGAAAGGCCGAATAGTTATATGTGGGATACGACTGGGAAAAAGAGATGGTGGGGATGGAGGAGTTGTAGGTTAGCGCTATGATAGTCATGAGGATGAGAGCGAATTTCATCTGATGAATGGAATAAAGCTTTATACTGTTCTATAGAAAAGAAGGCCAAACTAAAAAATAGATGAGTATGTTAACCTTCCCGGGAAAGATCTCACCACATCATTGCAGAATGGTTTTCAATGATTGTTCAGCTTTTATAATACTGAGAATAGGTCATTTCCATAAAAATATTAAACCATTTGTTACTATAGGCGTAATAAAATAACATACCTTAAGACTAAAATCGCTAGATGTAAGACTATTTCTTCAGTCAGATCGATTTTTAGTTTAATAGGTGCAAAGTTGAAAAATAGAAAAAATCTATAATCGTCCTTTCATTATTTTTCAAAAAACGTAGCTATCGTTGGCAGTTAGATCCCATATTGCTCCGATTCTTTACACAAACAAATAAAAGTGCAGGACTTACAAGCTAAGGACTGCCAGGCCACTAAGATGCGAACAAAGTAATCAAAGCGGTCATAAGAGAACATAAGATCATGAAGATGGAAAAAATCAAGACAGACCAAATTTAAACATTAGAGAAAGACTTCGCTGGTACCGTGTGGATCAAACTGCAGAAGCAATCGCCGAATACCTGGCATCCTGGCATAAACACTTTTTGGCCAAGTTAGCCTTAGATCAAACTAAATACTCCTGAAATGACTGTTTGGTAAAATGATGTATATTGCATGATATCATCAATTTCCAGCCGTAATTTGGATATGATTTTTGGATTGGCCAGCATTTAGAATATTTCAATTGATAAAACTTAATTAGAATTAATAATAGAATCCTTTGGCAAGAAAAATCAGCGTAAAGATTGGGTATAACCGTGCGTTTGCTCAAAAAACATTCAAGAAAAAATGAAGAAGGCTGTCTAGCTAATTAGAAGAAGAAGCTTGACATTACCGACATACCAAATGTAAGAAAATGAATGGATTGATAGTATAAGTAAGGAGCATCATCAATAACCGAAAGCCTAGATTGATTTATTCTGCATAAAATCCTCCTATCTTTCGTTTGCGTAAACTTTTTTTGCAAAATATTTGCAGGGGCGAACACAAGGAATATGGATAAAAGGCTGTCCGGTTAGACACTCAAAAGATTGATTAGTAAACAACTATTGCAATTAATCTAAATAAATGATATAAAAGGACAATAAATGATTGAAAAAATTAAATTCTCAATGTCGATATGCGCTCTATTCTTGCTTGGACATAAATCTTGAAGGTTTCGCTTCCAATAAGTCTCGAGCCGAATTCTTTGACGACCTTTTTACGAAGATGAAGTTATAGACATCCTGCTACGCTTACATCTTATGAACAATTTTGGCTCGACCAAATGCTTTCCTTCTGTTTCGGGGGTGTTTAATAGCAATTTGATTTGAATTACTCACCCTTGCCAAAGCAGGAGCTGCTATTTTATTGGCAATCATCCAGGTGGCAATTGGTTCGGTCACAAGAAGATTATCTTTTTCTAAAGGCTTTACTTTGTTTGATGGTGATGCCAGCTTTTTCCTTATAATTCGGAAGAAGAAGTATAGAATATCAAAAATGATCGTCAGGAATTCATGTACAAAGCCTAGGAAATAGATGACAATGCAGAAGATCTCCGTGAGCACAAGAACCGAAGACTTTCTGGAAAAGTTGAAGATGATAAAGCATATGTGAAAGAGGATAGGATAGAGGCTCAATGCTATCTTATTCAGCCTGAATTTTTATTAAAGAGTTGCATTATATAGCCCAAGGATGAAGATCAAAAGGCCGATTACCAAAAAAAAGAGAGGCTGCTTAATGATTATAAAGGCCGGTACTAAGAGACTGAGAAGAATGAGATAAATATTTTCTCGTTCCTGATCTAATTTGGATTAAGAATGCTAATTTTTTTTATTAGTTTTATCATTTACACTTGTTTTTGTCTTGGTTTATGTCTTGCTTTGTGTCTTGCTCTTAGTTTTTTTCGGCTTTTTTTCTAAATCGACAAAAGCTAAATATATGCCTCCATATATGATGATAATTCCTATGGAGAAAACCTGAATGCATAGGTTAGCTTTATCTGTAAAGTCTGTAGACCAGGCATTAAGAAAAACGCTGAAGTAAGGTAATATGACCGGTGTCATTTCTGAGACAAGCAAGCCGAAAACGACCGCAGTTTTATCCTGATTGGCAAGAAGACCTAAGACGGGACAGCAACGCACCAATGGCCTCAACAAGATAGGAATCATAAAAGTTATGATGAGTATAACGATAGACAGCAGCAGATCTTGATAGTTGCTTTCAAGGAAGAGAGAACTGACTCCGAAGTCCAAAGATTTCTAAGAATCAACCCTCTCTAACCCAAGCTAAGGAACATCTAATTGGATATTGAAGATTGTGAACAAGTTGGCATTCAGAGAATCAGCAGTTTATTTTAAGGTCTCGTATATGATATTCGGGATGGGAACTTAAAGCAGGACGTAGAGAGAGCTGACTGTGAAGAACTGGAGGTTGCTGAGGAAAAGGTAAATGTAGGGCGATGAGCTGAGCAGCACCATGAAGTTCTGGAGGATTGAGTTGGAGACTTCCAGCGCCTTGCGAGTGCTGTTGAGGACCATGGCTTCAGAAGGGGAAGTTTACAATATGATTGTGGAGCCGTCTGGCATGACCATTACCATGTACGATTCATTGACTGTTCTGGTCGTGTTAGAGTCAACCGTGTTGGTAGCATTTTGGTTTGTATTATTTGTATCTTGGGTGGAATTAGAGGCATTGGTTGCTAGATTGGATGAATTGGAACTATTTGTTGATGTTGAGTTCGAAGTATCATTGGCAGTTGAATTGGAACTGTTTGTGACGTTAGAAGCTAGGCTTGAATTTGTATCGTTTGAACTTGCATTGTTTGCAATATTCAAACCGGTTAAGTTTGTGTCATTAAGTGAACTTGTAATATTTGATATATTTGCCGATCCTAATTGAAGGCAAATCCCAAGATCCAAGGAGTAATTTTGCCTGCATATGATACAATAGGATTAGTTGATGCATCTCAGACAATTTTGGCTGCAATTTACGGTTAATATACTTGCATTGTAGATCTATACTGCGTTATCCTGACAAACATATACGAGCCTGTTATTATAATCGATCTCAATTACCGAACTCCATATTTAAAGAGATTGGCTGTACAGAATGTTTGTGGTGGAAACGTCAGCAAAAGTGGCGGCTGTGTCATTGAAGATCACCATAAAAGCGCTATTGTAATCCAGAAACAAGGCTTTATTAATTGTCCCGTTGTAATCAATGGTCCTCACAGTGAGGAGGGACCCCGGGACTAAGCTGACAATTTGAATGGGGATCTAATTATCGGCCTCAATAATGAGGTATTGGCTGTCTCCACTGAAGGAAATCGCCTCTGTTAGGTTAGCTATCGTTATATTGCTGGCCACTTTCCCGATAAAGACTGGGGCAGCGGATGTCACTGTGCAATTATACACATAAACATTGGAGTATTAATCCCAATACGCCAAGATGTTGCGATTCGGGGACTCCTGACACTTACAGTTAGTTACATTTGTCAGGTTATAAGCTGGGATAGTCGAGACAGTTGAGTTTGCACTTGTATTGGCTGATGCAGCGATTGTAAAATTTTTGATTTGATAGAATATGTCATTCCCATTAGTGCTATTATGGATGGTTCCCGAAAGGACCAAACTGTTAAATAAAATTTTGTAGAAGGGAACCACAGTTATTAAAACTTTTTGAGCTAGGTTTGTAAGGTTTAAGATCCTTGTGGATGAAGCCTGGGAGATGGTCAGGTAGTTTTAATTTTGGTCCACATCGAAATCGAGGATAAGATTGGGCTCAACCGTCGTCCCATTAGCATTAGTGGTATATGTATAGTTGATTAGGTTTTTGCTCGTGGCAAGGGTAGTCTTATTGACTGCTGATATGACGTTATTTGAGCCAAGGCGGAAGATGTAGTTGCTGGTCAGCTTCAGCTTTGAGCAAGTATCCTTCGTAAAGGCTGAGTAATTATAGGTGGGATAAGACTGGGAAAACGAGATGCTGGGGATGGTGGAGTTGTGGCTGAGCGCAACGATGGTTATGATTAGAAGGATGATTTTCATTGAGTGAATGGAATATGTTAAAGAAAATTCTATAGAAATGACAGACAAAGCACAAATTTTGACGATTATATTAGCCAAGCTAGAAAGCAGCATAAATCATGATTATTGGCCCGCCTTGACTTTTTTCTTTGTTAACATTATTGAAAATATACAGCTTCCAAACGTTACGAAGTTAACTTTAACTCTATAAAATAGGAAAGATCAAGCTTGTAATTCTAACATCACTAGAAGTAATATTGCTTTATTAATAAAATTGAAGTCTTCAAAATTAAAAAACCTATCGTCTTCATCTTTTTATTTATTACAAAACGCAGAGATTTAATTGACAGTTACACCACTAACCCTTTTCTTTTCGGCCATGTACATATAATTTGAGGGGGCTCATGATTCGAGTCACGACCAGGACGAATTTGAATTCATTATTGTTTGCTATCATCCAAAGTATAGATGTTTTGGTGTAGCCATTCAAGATAGACCATTGTTGATCAAACTGCAAGTAAAGGCCATTGAATACCTAACTGGAATAATCTCTTTTTCGAGGATGATGAACAAAAAATGCGAAGATCTGTTTATTGTACGTTAAAGTCCTTATTTTTTATTTACATTTACCATTAAATATCCATATGAGAAGGCATTTAAACCTTGCAGCAAAAGTCGCACTCTACTCACTTCAGATTTAGGAAATTAATGGCCTGGTTTATTGGGCATAGTTAAACATATAAGATGAAAAAGAAAATCATAGAAGCAAAAACATATTCAATGTCGGTAAGGTCTCCTAGCCCGTTTATACAAAGCTTTAACTGGCCTCCGTTCAAATAAATTTTGAACTAAGTTCTTTTATTTTTCAGCTTTTTTAGCAAACATGAAATTGTTGTACACATCTAATTATCCTTAAAATGTAGGGACTATCTTGGTTCGATCTAAAGCTTTCTTTTTTTCACGGGCTTATTGAAGAGCGATAAGATTAAGATTACTCGCTCTTGACAAAGAAGGAGGTATGATTCGAGTCACAATCGTCCAGTTTCCACCTGGCCCGACTGGTATTGGATTATCCTTTTCGACAGGTTTTACTTTGCTTACAGCTAGCTTCGCCCTCAATATTCTAAAGAAGAAATAGAGGATATCGAAGAGGATGGTGAGGAGTTAGTGCAGGAAACCGACAAAATAGACGACAATACAGAATATTTCAGTGAGTACAAGGACCGAAGGTTTTCTTGAAAAATTGAAAATGATAAAGCATATATGAAAAAGGATGGGATAGATGCTCAATGCTATCTTATTTGCTCTAAATTTTTATTAAAGAGTAGCATTGTACAATCCGAACATCAAGATGAATAGACTGATAACCAAAAAGTAGATAGAAGGGCTGACGACCGCAAGGGCAGGCATTAGGAGGTTAAGCACAATTAGAAAAATATTGTCCCTCTCCTTATGTAACTTAGATTAAGCAGGTTTCTTTTAACTATCTTTATCACTTAAGCTTGCAGCGGTTGAGTCTTTATTTTTTTTCGGTTTTTTGTTTGATTAAGCCATAGCCAGATACAGCCCACCATAGATGATGATTATTCCGATGGCAAAAATTTAAAGGCATTGGTTTATCTTATCCCTAAAGCTCGATGACCAGCCATTAAGAAAGACATTGACGTATGGAAGTATGATCGGTGTCATTCCCGATACGACCAACCCGAAAGTGACCATGTTTTTATTCTTCCCAATAAGAATTATTAATCCCTGGCAACAACAGGCAAAAGGCTTCAATAAAATGGGAATAATGTTAACTAGTATTATTACAAGTATAGAGAGAATGATATATTGATAGTTATTTTGAAGGAACAGTGAACTCACTCCAAATTATACGGATTTTTAAGAATAGACTCTCTCCAACCCAAGCTAAGGAACATCCAACTTGATATTGAAGACACTGAATAAGTTGGCGTTCAGGGATGCTGCTGTTTACTGGAGGGTTTAATAGATTATTAGAGGCGTAGGAACTTCTAGCAGGACGTAAAGAGAGCTGACTGTGAAGAACTGGAGGTTGCTGAGGAAAAGGTAAATGTAGGGCGATGAGCTGAGCAGCACCATGAAGTTCTGGAGGATTGAGTTGGAGACTTCGAGCGCCTTGCGAGTGCTGTTGAGGACCATGGCTTCAGAAGGGGAAGTTTACAATATGATTGTGGAGCCGTCGGGCATGACCATTACCATGTACGATTCATAGACAGTTTTGTCATTTGTAGTATTACTAGGAATCGGCTAGCTGTAATTCTGTGTTTGATCATTTGGCGCTGTCGTGTTCGTCTCGTTTGTAGTATTTGCATCAATTGAAAGATTATCATTTGTATCATTGGCTGAAGGATCAGTACTGTTGATGCTTTCTGCGCTAGAACCATTGCTGAGTGAGTCATTAGATGGAATGGGAATGGTATCATTCAAATCTGTAAGATTTGAATCTGATATATTGTTAGCATAAGGTGGGATCAAAGTATCATTGACCAAAGATGGATCAGTTACCTTTAAGTCAGTGCTATTAGTTGATGGATCTGTATTATTCACTGTTTGATTTGAATTCGTATCATTTATATTAGAAGTATTAGTCGTTTCTGTGGCATTAGAACTTGAATTATTTGTATTGTTAGAGCCTATTACGTTGTTGTTAGTGGTATTAGTTCCTGTTGTGTTTGTCCCATTGGCTTTGATTGTGGGATTGGAAATGCCTCCAGATTGAACACAAGAACTGCCAGTGAGTGTATAATTTTTGCTACAAGCTATGCAAGTGGTCGAGTTGACGCATCTTTGGCAATTTTGGGTGCAGTTTACATATAGAATGCGGGTGTTGTAGATTTAGACTGTATTGTCCTTGCAAACGTACAGCAATCTGTTATAGTAATCTATCTCGATTATTGAGCTCCATATTGAAAAAGATTGACTATACAGGAGGCTTTCACTGGAGATGTCAGCAAAAGTGACTGCTGTGTCATTGATAATAGCCATAAAGTATTAATTGTAATCCAGGAACAAGGCTTTGTTAATGGTTCCGTTGTAGTTGATACTCTTCACAGTGAGGAGCGACCCAGATGCTAAACTAATAATTCGGATGGGTATTTAGTCGTCGGCTTCGATGATGAAGTATTGGCTATCTGAACTGAAAGATATTGCCTGTGTTAGGTTGGCTACCGTTATATTGCTGGCTACTTTTCCCTTGAAAACTGGAGCTGAAGATGTAATGGAGCAATTATACACATAGGCATTTGAGTATTGATCCCAGTAAACCAGAATATCACGGTTCGGGGACTCTTGACACTTACAGTTTGTTACATTTGGCAAATTATAAGTTGGGATATTCGAAACTCCAGAATTTTGGTTTGAATTAGCCAATGAAGACATGCTAGGATATTTTTTTTTATATAGTATGTCGTTTCCAGCTGTGCTATTATGGATGGTTCCTGAAAGGACTAAGTTGCTAAATAATATTTTGTAAAAAGGGGAAGCCGTTATTAAAGCCTTTTGTGTCATAGCCATAAGATTGAAGATCTTTGTGGATGTGGGTTGAGAGATGGTGAGATAGGTTTAGTCTTGGTCCACATCAAAATCGAGGATGAGATTCGACCCAACAGTGGATCCATTGGCTGTGGCAGTATATGTATAATTTAGAAGATTCGCAGTAGAGGCAAGCGTGCTCTTTTTGACCACAGATATGACGTTGTTAGTCCCTAGGCGAAAAACGTAGTTGCTTGTCAGCTTCAGTTTGGAGCAACTATCGTTGGGAAAGGCCGAATAATTATAAGTGGGATAAGCCTAGGCGAAAGAGATACTAGGGATGAAGGAATTGTAGCTGAGTGCGATGAGAGTAATGATTAGCAGGCCTGATTTCATGGAGTGAATAAAGTGAATGGAATAAGTAAAAATTATTCTATAGAAAAGATAGGCCAAGCATAAATTTGGATGGACATGTTGGCCTATCAAAAAGACTGCATAAATCTTGATTATTGAGCCGTTTAGATCGTTTTTTGGGTTTTAGATTATTGAGAAGAAGTCATTTCCACAGATTACTAAATCATTTTTTAAACTCTTCTCAACAAAATCCCATAAAACTTATATAAAATCCAAAGATGCAAGAGGAATTCAACATAAAAATCAATTGAGAGTCTGCTCTTTGCATAGTCGAAAAATAGAAAAATCTAGTCTCTTTATCTAATCAAAAGGATCGAGATCATTGGCAGTTAGACCACATTTTACTAGATTTCTTCAGATTAACACATAAAAAGAACATTCGAAGTGCAGGGACTTACAAGATAGGGCGTTCATCAAGAATTTGCTGTGAATGTGGCCTCAACTTAGAGGGAGGATATCATCATACAGGATATTTAGGGCGAGATAAAAAGTAAATAACACCAGAAAGCATATCTAGCACCTTCCTGACTCAAAATCCAAAAGGGAGCCCTAAAAAGTCTTGCCCCATGGCCTACCAACTTTTCGGCGTAATTGAACTTCAATCAAGCCAGTTATTCATTAAATGACTATTCGATAGATTAATATGAATCATATGATATCATCAATTAATTTCCGTGCTTTGGATCGGATTTGTGAATTGACCAGCATTTAAAATATTAAATTGTAAAAAAACAAAATTAGAAAAAGAACGTTTGGCATCGAATAATAATAGTCAATCAAACTTGAATCCGTGATCATGCGTTTGTCTAAAATTAATGAAGAAGGTAGAGCAAGGCAGTCTGGAATCATCAAAAGTGCATAGCACAATTGGCACCATGATCATGAGAGTTGAGTAAGATGATAAAATCATAAATTAATTAACTTTTGCAATCTAAACTATCAGATATATCTGAAAAAATAGGTGCAGCTACATCATATGCTATTCCTGTAAGTCATGCTAATACAATTGATGAGATAATCTATCAAGGGGATTGAATAAATCTTAGATAAAGATAAATGGTTTCCTTAAACATTCAAAATATCATGGCATGGCTTAAATTAAAGATAAAAGCCATAATAAATCATCAATTGAAATTCTACTCTCAATTCTTATATATCCTTTTCACCCTTTTGTGCTGAGACAAAGTTATCTTTTTTTCAAATACGTCTGGAGCTGAGCCCTGACCTTTTTCTGCTTCTTTTTCTTTTTCCTTTTCAACCTTTTTTACCAAGATGAAGTTATAAACGTCTAACTATCCCTCTGTTGTGTGAACGATTCTTGAACGATTTGTTGATGTCTTTTTATCACGAGTCTATCGATCAGTAAAATAATAAGGCTTGTGGATCCTCGCTCTACTTTAAGGAGGAGCTATAACCTCTGTTACAATGGTCCAGCGTCCACCAGGACCGACGGATTTGACAGTTTCCCTTCCTGCAGGCTACACCTTGTTTATAGCAAGCTTCATCTTCGCCAGTCGATAGACGAAGTAAAATATGTCAAAGATGATGCTAAGAAGTTCATGCAGGGATCCCATGAAATAAACGAGGATGCAGAGAATCTCTGTGATTACTAGGATTGATGGTCTTCTTGAGAAATTGAAGATGATGAAACAAACGTGGAAGAGAATCGGGTAAATATTAAGGATTACCTTGTTCGCTCTGAACTTTTTCGAGAGGGCGGCTACATAAACTCCAACGATTAAGATCATCAACCCGATGATCAAAAAATAGAGAGGCTAGGTTAAGACTACCAAAAAAGGCACGGCAAGGTTGATGACGATCATATAGATATTTTCTCTTTCCCTTCTGAGTCTGACTAAAAGAAGACTGCTTTGCATTTTTTGTTGGCTTTTATTCATTTACTGCTTATCCTTAGAACCCTTCTTTGTGCATCTTGTCATCGCTACATGCAAAGTTCCATAGATCACAACTATCCCTATTGCCAAGAACTGAAGAGCTTGATCCATTTTGTCAAAAAAGTTAGCAGACCAAGCATTGAAGTACACACTAATATAAGGCAAGATGACCCCCGCCATTCCTGATAGAACCAAACCAAATAAGATCATAACTCGGTTGTGGTCAATCAAAAGCAGGACAGTATTGCAGCACACGAATGGTTTTAGCAAGAAAGGAATTAAGTTAAAGATCAGAACAACCAGGGTGGAAATTAGCAAGTACTCAAAGTTACTCTACAGGAATCGGGAGCTAACCCCAAAGTCCCTAAAAACTGGAGAATTTACTCTCTCCACGCCAAGCTCAGGCACGTTGAACTTTATATTCAAGACGCCAAAGATGTTGGCGTTGAGGGATGCTGCGGTTTCATGCAGAATCTCATAGATCATTTGAGGCATTGGGGAGTTTAGCAGCGCGTAAAGGGAACTGATGGTGAAAAATTGTAAATTACTAAGAAAAAGGTATATATAAGGAGAGGAACTGAGCAATACCATGAAGTTCTAAAGAATCGTATTGGATATATCCAATGCTTGACGAGTATTGTTGATGATTTGAGACTCTACAGGAGTGAGCTAGTAGATGAGTAAGGAGCCATCGGGCAGGACCATGATCATGAAGGTTTAATTGAATGACTGAGTCTAGTTAGTAGTGGAATTAGTTGTATTAGTTACAACAGTCGTATTGGTTTGGTTAGTGATGTTAGCATTTGTGATATTAGAGCTGTTGGTGGTGGTGGTATTGGTAGTGTTTGTCGTCGTTGGTCTTCTGGGCGGGACGGTGATGGTAATCATGGGCGGAGAGGAGGAAGCTTGATTTTGTATACACGAGCCATTAGTTAATGTATAATTGGTTGCGCAAACCTGACAGGTAGATTCGTTGACGCATCTCACACAATTCGAAGTGCAGTTTACGTCCACGATAAAAGTGTTGTAGACCTATACAAAGGAGTCCTTGCATACGTATAGTAATCCGCTGATATAGTCTAACTCTATCTAGGTGTTTATTACTGCTAGGGACTGACTGTATAGCTAACTCAGGGAAGAAACTTCCACCAAAGTAACTGCCGCACCGTTGAAAATTCCGATGAAAGCACTATTGGAGTCCATAAACATGGCTTTGGTTATGGTCCCATTGTAAGGATAACTTCTAGCTGTGAGGAGAGAACCAGGGATGAGACTGACGATTTGAATGGGGAGACTGTTATCGGCTTCGATGATGAAGTACTGGCTATCAGGACTGAAGGAAATGGCATCGGTGAGGTTGGCTCTGGTGATATTGCTGGCGACCTTGCCGATGAAGGTGGGTGAGGAGGAGGTATTGGTGCAATTGAAGACATATACATTGGAATACTGATCCCAGTAGGTTAGAATGGCTCGATTGGGGGATTCCTGGCACTTGCAATTTTTGACATTGGGTAGTGTGCTTGCGGAGAGTGTGTAAGAGATAGTATTTGAGCTGGTATTGGCGGCTACAGTTGCTATGGTGGGGTAATTGATTTGATAATAGAGATCATTTCCAATAGTGCTATTATGGATGTTTCCGGTTAGGACTAGATTATTAAATAGAATTTTATAAAAAGGAGAGGTCGTCATAACTATCTTTTGACTAAAATTGGTTATATTCAAAATCCTGGTCGATGAGGTCTGAGCGATGGTAAGGTAGGTTTAGTTTTGATCCACGTCAAAATCTATGATGAGATTGGGCGTAATAGTGCTCCCATTTGCCGAGATGGAATAGGTAAAGTTGAGAAAGTCTGCACTGGCGAAAAGGTTGTTCTTCCTGACAGCCGAAATGACGTTATTGGTCCCTAGGCGGTATACGTAGTTAGTGGTGAGCATCAATTTTGAACAGCTATCGTTGGGAAAGGTCGAGTAATTATAGGTTGGATACGACTGGGAGAAAGAGATAGTGGGGATGGTGAAGCCGTGGGTTAGGGCAACGAAGGTAAGCAATAAAATGCTCAATTTCATAGAGTGAATGGAATAAGTTAATATTATTCTATAGAAAAGATGGTCTAGCATTAACTCGGAAACTATAACAGTCCTCCAGGAAATGGCTAACAATAGGGAATCTTAAGAAGTTTTCGGATATTTATTTCCTTCTATAATGCCTTCTTAGGCACCTTTCCAACACATTATTTAATAAAAAGCTTCTCCAAGCTCTTAATTTAAACTACGATAAATAAATAAAGATCAGATATTAGATTATTCCCCCAATAAAACAACTCGCAAGCATTCCTCTACCAAATGCTCGAAAAAGGAAATTTTTTAAAATCTGCATGGTTTTATCAAAAAACGTCACGATCGACCGCACCTATGACTTCATACCTGCTCATTAAATCAACGAAAAGCTAGAGATTGCCGGAACTTCCAAGATACTTGACGCAGAAGAAGTATGGTATAGAAAATAGATTGAATGTGAAATTATTTGAGCATAAGTATCGTGGAAGTTTCAGTTGAGCACACGGAGCTTCAGGATGAGTTTGATCATCTGGCGGAAAGATCTTGCAGACTCCTTTCGGAAAACGAATATTCAATCCTTTTCCTTCCGGTTCTTCTCTCTACATCATTGCGATTTCGACTTTATAACTATAATAGAAAACTTGGAAAACTGATCTCTAGCTGATTCAAATTGATTTTTTCTAATTCCCAAGTTATCAATTTTTATATCATATTACTTATGGCATAGTGGGAGCAAGGTTTTATTGATATATGATGGAAAATAACTAATTAACTGCTTGAGAGGACGGAGAAGAAATAAAAAAATGCATATATGATTTTGAATTGATCTGAACTCTTATATCATAAATATTGAATGTTGAGAGGATGCTAAGGAAGATAGGGCCTTTTGACTCTCTTGTTCATGTGGATTTGATGATTACCATTTTTTGTTGTTTGGTTGATGGAGAGTCGAAACGTGCTTGATTTTTGTGGGAAATTTATCGTGAAGACATTGCATTACCCCTATCTTGTGTGGACGATTCTCTTCTTCTTAGTATTGTATGCCTAGCTATTGGCAAAACGACTTGCTTGAACGATTTTGGCTCTTTTGGTAAAAGTGGCCGTGACGTGATGGACTAGATTCCACCGTTAAATGATAACTTCGTTTGCATTTTCGGGCTTTACCTTATTATTGCGAGCCATCGTTGCCTTTATAAATCGATAGATGAAGTATAAAATCTCGAGCACGATGGTAAGGAGCTCATGCAACGAACCGATAAAGTAGATGAGAATACAGACTATCTGAGTGATGATGATAATTGATGGACGAATGGAGAAGTTGAAGACGGCAAAACATGTATGGAAGATGATCGGATAAATGCTCAGAATTACCTTGTTGAATCTAAAATTCTATGATAAAGTGGCCTTATAAAATCCAAGCAATTGGATGAACTAGCCGAATATTAAGAAAAATAGTGGGTGACTGATGACTACAAGAAGTGGAAAGACGAGCTTGACGATGATTAGATAGATTTTATCTGTTTATTTATTGAAAAATGAGCAATCTTCTCTTTTATGCTCTTTTGATGTGTGTTTAATGAACTAGATATATTAAATTTCGGCCTTTTTCTTCCAACTGAAGCCACATAAAGGGCTCCAATCATCATAATGGCTCCAATCGCAAATAACTGGATAGGTTGGTTCACTTTATCGAGGAAATCTGCAGACCATGCATTTAGATACACATATATATATGGGAGTAAGATCTGGGTCATGCCTGTAATCATCAATCCCAAAAGTAATGAAGCTTTACTGCGAAGAAATAGAAGAGTGAAGTCTTGACAGCATGGAAACATATTGAGAGCAATTGGTGCAGCATTGATCAGGAATACCATTATTACTAATAAGATTAGGTATTGGTAATTTTTTTGAAGGAAGAGTAAGCTGACTCCAAAATATAGTGATTTCTATGAGTCCACTCTTTCCATGCCGAGAATAGGCACGGTGAGCTTTATGTTGAATAGGCTAAAGAATTTTGCATTCAGGGAAGCTGCAGTTTATTTAAAAACCTCAATAAATGTTGGGAAAAGCTCTCCAGAAGAAAAAACAACACCTCTTCAAAAATTAAAATCGAGGAAATCGAGGTTATTATTGGTAAAGTTGGAAAAAATAGAATATCAATATGCCTCGTTATTTTATCAAATAGAAGAAAATACCGGTAGCCCACCAACTATAAACCCTCATTTTCTCTAGCAAAGAAGTCATAGAGATCAGTTGTGCTGGAGCTTGCGAAAGCGGTGCACCAGTCTATACATATGCTCGAAACACTCCAGTATTTCCTTGAAACTTTTTGCACCAGTTATTACGATCTTCCCTGAAACGAAGATCAAAAAGGCCATCTTGGGACTCTTGAGCCTATACACCAAACCGGGGAAAAGCTCAGGCATGAATTGGATCTCCGAAGTCTCCACCTTCTTCGCAATGTGATCGATTTACAACTTCTCCAGGTGAATTGGGAACTTCACGTCGGCTGAAGCCACCACGTTCTGGATCTTGAAGTCCGAATACCGCACCGCGAAACCCATCTTCTCGATTATCTTCGCGTACTTTCGGCTCGCCAACTGGCACTCCTCCTCGGAACGGGCACCAGTAATGACCATTTTTCCGGAACTGAAGATGAGTCCGGTGGTCTTGGGGTTACGAAGTCGCATGATGACTGCAGCGAAGCGGTTAGGATTGTATTCGGTTGCTTTGCCTTTCCATGTAATTTCCTTGAGGTCTAGCTTGCAGCCGAGGTTGACCGTTCCCACTACGTTTTGTATTTTCGGCAGGCAGGGTTATGGCACTTTGAGAAGCTTGGTCTCTGCGCGTATATTCATGCAAGTAGAGGATAAATTATAAACAAAACTAAAACATAGCACTTATATGGTAATCATTAACATTGGCGCTCCCCAGAGCCACTCTCACATGCTGTAGATGTAGAAACAGTTCAGAGAGGCCACCGCCACCATGTTGCGCTTTGGACTGAAATCTCCCGCTAGGACCTTCCGCGTGTAGTCCATTTTGGGGATTGGTGGGCATTTACCTGTCACCATTTGCTTGGAAACTGTTGTCTTTTTGAAGTTTAGCTCATATTGGGTGTTGGTTCCGTCGGCGTCGATGAGGTGGAAGGCGTTGTTATAGTTGCCAGTAAAGAATGTGTTGCCGTCTCCAGAGGCAGAAACTGCAAATTTGTCAAAAATGCAGTCATTTTCAAACATCTCGCAGAGCTTGCCCTTCAGTCCCTCATGCACCATTATGCTACTCACTGGCTTCTTGGCGTTACACACGTCCCACACCTTCACTGTAAGGAAATCGCGAGTCACCATATACTTGCCATTCCTTGTGAAGTCTGCTGAGGAGTAGCAGGAGATCATTTCGGTGAGGAAGTTCTTTTGCCCTGGGGTCTAGTTTTTGAAGTTCAGAGCGGTATTATCAGAGTTGGCGGAAAGGCGCAAATCGCATAGTTTAAGAGTGCCCTTATTGGTGCCATAGGCGAAGAGGCTGTCTGCAGAGGGATGCAATCGACTGAAAGTAATGTTTTCCTTTATGTCTTCAAGCTTCTCGCCTTTAAGTAGGTCGACCACCAAGAAAGGCTTATCAGGATTCTAGTAACTCCATAGAAAGGCCTGCACTTCATCACTTGACAGTAAAAACTCCTCATTTGTGGAGCTACTGATAGAGTTAATCGAGGAAAGATGCTTGGGACTAAACTGTCTCTGCATTTGCGAGATATATGAAGTCTAAACTGTCTGCATTTTAGGGATGTTCAGCTCCTTCCCCGCTGATTTCACGACCTTTTTGTCGGTCTTCTCGAAGATCTTCCAAAGCTTGATGGTGCGGTCGTTGGTGGTGACCATCTTCATATAGTTGCCCTGGGGAGCCAGCCAGTTGATTTCTTTAATTTCCTCCTCGACGTCCATGCTCCTGAGTGGGTCAAACTATCTGGTGTGCGATTGGAACTCTGAGAAGTAGTCGTATTCGTCTCTGCGCTTGCTGCTGTCTGGGCACTCGAAGATAATGACTCTGCCGGCCTTGTCTCCGAGGGCTAGAAACTTGCCGCTTTTATCGAATTTCATGGAGGAGATGATGTCCTCTTCCAGGATCTTTTAGTTGGGACCCTTGTAGCCAAACAACTGCGCAAACTTGTAGTTCCCTCCCTTGCTCGCTGCGTTCTTGTCCATGCTTCTGCGATTCTTCTATCTTTATTATTCTATTAACAGCACAGAAATTAAGGGTAATTTACTGCCACCGCCATTGTCTCTCCATCCACCCATACCCCTCACCCCTGCGCCGCCTCAGCCACGCTCCCTGGCTCTTCCAAGCGGGATGCGGGTTTTTTAAGGTAGGATAAAAAATAAAAAGGGAGAAATGCTAGAAAACGGTTGTTCGATTTAGGCAACTGCAGTGGAAAGTTGAATATGGGGCGAAGATAAATAGGGATACTGGGAAAAGTTAGTGCGATCATAGAAGTTGATGCAGGATCTGGTCTTTGAGGGTCGATAAGGCAGACTATATCTCTATCTTCCTCCTCTGGTCGAATTAGAAGATCCCCGGATTTTGGATTTTCAACATATCGAAACAGACAACAAAGTCCTCCAATTTGGGATGGGTTTTCAAGGTAAACCCCCTGCATTACATCTAGGTGAGGATGGCTCTGGCCTGAGCCTCGATGGCGGAGATATCGGGTACCTGGTGGATGTAGTTGAAGAGAGTGTCAGTATAGGGTTCCTTGATGAAGAGGTAACTGTCCCTATCGATTTGCGTCTGGTAGAGCTGCAGCACTCCGTCCACGCTCATCCGCTTGTCCTCCATCTAGCGGTACACCAGCAACTCCTCGGAAATGCTGCTCATGTATCGCACCGATATCTACTTTATGCTGATCATCAAGTGAGCTGTGTTTTCGATCGCCAAGAACATACAGAAAGTGTCGTAGGGTTGCAGTTGGCCAACAATCGTGAAGAAAGAACGGATGTCTCTATCGTATACTAGCGACTCTTCCACTCTCATGGATTTCTCCTACTGGTAAGACTCTCCATATTTTGAGACGATTGTTTATCTCTCTTGAAAGAGGACTCTTTTTTCCGGTGTAAACTTAATCTTCTTATCTGAGTTTCTTTTCTCTGACAATTTGAACTCGCTTTCAACGTTGCGCAGCATGTTCCTGTACTTCTAGGAAAAGGTATTGGACTCTTCCTCGCTAATGGTGTTCCTAATGGACTCCACCATGCGCTGCTGAGCCTGAGCGGTTCTGTGCGGCAGGTGGCTCCTCATGATGGGGTGGGCTGAGGGATAGATGGAGATGAGTGTCTACGGTTTCATTTTCGATGTCTCTGGCAAGTGGTAGGAATCGACATTCTTTACGTTGTGGAACGACCTGTCATCGAACCTGAAGGCCTTCTCCTGGGACTCCAGCATATTGTAAGAGGCCTTCGTTTCTCGATTCAGTTCGTTTTTATAATCCAGCGTGCCCTTACTGAACTCCATAAGGTTGGTACGCTCGGTAACGCAGTTCTCCATCTTGACCGTGTTGGTCTTCTCCAATTTGGAGAGGGGGGATTGGTGTCTTGAGGCGATGAGGCTATTTTTTTTGGAGCCAAGTGGGTGGATCGTGATGGAAATAGTCTGGGTGGCGGTATCCCTGCGAGGCGGTTCCTCCTGGAGGTTGGTTTGCGTCTCCTTGTCTACCTTGTATGTGCGCGAGAAGTGGGTTTTGATACCCTTGCGACTTTCGGAATTGAGCCGGCGCTGGTTGTTGGGGTCTGCGAACTTGGGCGGTATTAAATTTCTAGTGCTGGAGGGACAGGAAGTGGGCGTGGGGGCGATGAGTGGGAGTTCGGTGCTGCAGTCCTGCGTTGCCTGTAGGTTTCGGCACCAGTCTAACATCCGATTAGAAAATATAGTTATTATTTGAAGCTGCATGCTATCCCCGAATGCCAAGCGCAAAGGCTACCCAAAGAATGCGAATGAAGTAAAATGATGAAAAAAGAGCTCAGGCCATGGAGATGCGGTACGCCTGCCAGGCTTTGGTGGTCGGCTTCGGCTTGTCCTCCAGCTTCTACTTGTCCTTGCTGCTCCGCTCCTGCATGCCCATGATCTCCTCGTAGCGGTTGAAGAAGATGTTGAGAATGCCTGCGAATTTGCCACTGTTGAGCAGGTCTGCCAGCGTGGGGGACTCCGACCGGAAGACGCAGGGGCAGAAACAGACACTCATGTTGTAGTTGTTCATCTTGTTCTTGTCCTGCCGCGAAATCACCTAAATCTTCAAAAAGCTCAGCAGGTACAGCGTTACCTTCTTGTTCAGAGGCGGCAGCTAGTTTAGAAAATCTAGCACAAACGCTACCTCGTCCTCAGGCTTTACGCTCCCTTGAGCCAGCATTCCTAGGATGCTCGTGTAGACACCGTAGGGCACCACAGGAGCTAATAATTTTGTGAAAAATTTCTTCACCACTCCTGCAATTGCGAATCCGCTGTAGTCTGCCAGTTTCTGGAGCTCTTCTCCATCGCTCAGCTTGCCGAGCTCCTCTATAATTTCTTCCTCCTCCTCAATCGACCCTGATTTTCGGAAAATACCCTCCAGCTACAGAAATGCCACGTTTTTCTTCAGCGTATTGACCAGGATGGAAAGGGGAACTGGGATACCATCTTTATCCAATTTCTACATGGGGGATTGTCTACATGAACGGTTAGACTGATGGTAAGGCAGTCCTTCTTTTTGGGGACTTGTGGAGGCGGGACGTTGTGATGCTGTTCGACCTTGGGCGGAGGTTGCAGCGTTTTCTCCTTCATCAATTTCTTCTTGGTCTTCTCCTGGAAGTGTTGCATGAGTCGTTCTGGGAGTCTGTCGAGGAGTCCGGTTTTGGCAACTTCTGGGATGCTGGCGAACTCGCTGAGCCTATGTCACGCCATCCCTACTTCTCGACGTTTTCGAGCTTGCGCTCGAAGAGTTTATAGAGCCTGCCGAAGTCGAAGAGGCCAGCGGTCTTGCGGAGGAAGTAGGTGGCTTCCACTGTGTAAATCTTGTCCAGCATGGCGTAGTAGTAGATGGGCAGCTTCTTGAAAATCCCCACCAGGAAATTGTAAGGGTAGCTCGAATCGCAGAGCGAGTGATGGTAAATTACGCTGTACTTCTTGCCAACGTTGAGCCTAAGTCCCGGGAATGGTACCTCAGCGTCTCATCAAGCAGCCTTATCCAAAGCAAATAAAATCGGGAGGCGAGGTCTTCGTAGGGCGGCATGAGGTAAGCGAAGAAGGAGAAGATGATGGTGCCTTGGTTGTGAACCTGGAAGACGCCGAGGGATTCGACGTCTTCGAGCGAGGCGTAGATGGCCATGTTAAGGTCATGGGAATAGCCGACTTCCATCTCCTCGAGCTCTTGTAAAAATTAGGGGTATTTCTTGCACTTGCGCACGATGTCGGTCGAGGAGTAGCACTCCAGGTTGAGGATCTGACTCGTGAAATTCATCCCTCGCAGGACACTAATAATACACAAATATTATAGAGTACAACATACAGGAAAATAAATCAAATCTGAAGACACTCCTTCCCCTCACAATAAAGATCTAACCGTCGTTGGTTTGGCTCTCTTTGCCCAAACTTATGCCGATGAAATCTCTTCTGTAGAATATGCTGATTTAAATATATAATTATTGCTTAGGACTGCCCATGAGAAACAACCAACCCAACCACCCCGATTTCAAATAGGCACAGACTACAGTCGAGTTCCTCCTAGGACCTGTCAAGATCAAGGACGGTTTGTTCATGGGCGACCAACTCGCCGCACGGGTACTCTCCCACTAACTCAGGACATCGAATTCATAGTCACCAACAAAGTTACGCATGTCATTAACACGGTCTCCAAGGCCGTCCCCAACCTCTATTAGCGTTTCGGAGTTCAATACCTCTCAGTACACTGGACTGAACGGTAAGAAAACGTATACCTTGCCTCATTCAGATCTTCGACAAGAAGAACAACGCCATCAACGCCATCTTCACCTTCGTCGAGGAAGCCATGTAGCAGGGCGAGAGTTGCCTCATCCACTCCCTCCACGGCAAGTCGAGAGCCTGTGCGGTCCTGGCGGCCTACCTGATGCGGAAGTACAACTGGTCGTTGAATAAGTCGTTGGAGTTGATAAACGCCAAGAAGGAGGGACTGGAGATCAGGAGCAACTACCTCGCTCAAATGCAGGAACTGGAAAGTAGGCTTGCGGAGTCAGGCAAACTTACCTACACATGGTCCGAAATCAAGAACTAAGAGGACCAGCTCATCTCCAATACTTTCGCCAACTCCAAAAAGGCTCCCAAAGCCGAACCCACTTTCAATAAAAAGCAGAGTTTTAGGAAAGTTACGTGGGATTAAAAACCAGCCCAAAAATTCACTGTTACTGCCCCTAACAACATGGCTGTCACTCTTAATCGGTTCGGCAAACAGGAAAAGAAGGAGAGCCTCAAAGTAAAGTCCATCCTAAAAGGCTTTCCCAACGAGGACGAGCCAAAAGAGCGGACTACTGATACTTCAAACAACATGAGCAGCGTGGTGGCGGTGACAGTTAACAACTTCATGCAGACCGAGAAGAAGCAGGAGCAGCCTCAGACCTATAATAACCGTCCCTATTCCAGCGATAACAAAGAAAGGAAGGCCAATCCTTACGATATAAAGCCTAACCGGCTCTTCGCCTATGACAATCCCATCACCACCAACATCAAGACTGCCTACGACAGCAAGATAATGAGCAAAATAGGAGTCACCACCACCAATATCAACAAAAATAGCAAAAAACCCTAAGAAGCAAGGAAGGGTGTGATGGCCAACGATCGACCCCAATCAGCGAACATAGTCCCTGATCGAAAAAAGGCAAAAAACGTCTATCCCTACAGTGGGTAGGAGCTTATGGTGACGAACAACTTAGGCAAGAAGCGTTATCCTTCCACAAACGCCAGGGACGAAGTGATCAGGCTAAAATGATTTTACATATAATAAAGTGTTCCAAATAACAGTATAAAATATCGAAAATAATTGACTTTCAATTATCTTACAAGAAACTCTCACCTAAGCGCACACCGGCTCATCAGCTCGTACTTCAAGTGGCGGATCACAGTAAGCAATTCTTGAGGAGTGAAGCGGTGGTTTGGGTTGGGGCTTTTGCAGATGCTGATGACGAGGTCTAGACAGGGCATGCGGTGAGAGCTGTTCTCGAGTAGAAAGGAGACTGTCTCGGCAATTCCAAAGATATCGAAAAGTTCATGAGTTTCGTATTCATTTTGGGTGAAAAGATCGCAAATGGCGCTGCCTGTCTGCTTGGCTGCCTGCCTGTAGGTGAGGTTGAAGCGGGGAGTAGTGTAGACCTTCGGATTGAAGAGGTGCTTTGAGCTTTCCCGTAAGACGAAGCAGGAACCGAAGTCAATTAGCCTGCAGAGGAGGCGGTTTCTGGAGTGATACTGAAAGAGGACGTTGGTCGGCTTGATATCGCGGTGGATGACCTTGTTTTAGTGCAGAAAGAGGATGGCCTGTGCCAACTGCTAGAAGATTGTGAGATACTCCATTTGGCTGAAGTGGTAGTAGTTGTAGTGAGAGTTGTAGGCTACCTATGTAAAGAGGTCACCTTGCTAGAATCGAGTCATTATGGTCCTCTTGCAAATATCGTCGAGGTTTCCTTCCCCAACATCGAGGAAGTACTTACCGATGTAGGGGCATCTGAGATTGCCGTTTACCATAAGGAAGTTATGCTAATTTTAATGTCCTGACTACGACTGCGACTTTCTGGGGTTGCTCTGGTGGGCGGTGGACTAGCTGTGACCGGATGACTGGCAAGGGGGCGGACTTGTGGAGTTTCTAGCGGCAGAAGGAGTGCATTTTTTGAGAATCATATGATCCTGGTATAAGGAATCGCTCTATCTGCGCTTGTAAGTGTGGTGGATTATCTCTCGCTCCCTGCCCTGTCTCAACAAACCGAAACTTCTTCTTAAGTGAAAGGTGACCTTGCTGAGACTGATGATATCTTCGTTGGTTTTTACAGCCTGGTTCTTTTATAAATTATCCAACAGTCGATTCTCCATGTCCGCATGCGGTTTTTCTTTCTTGAGAATTTAGATGGCGTTGGCAATGATTTGCCTCGTCGGCTCCTCTTTGACTCGTATTAATGTTTAGATCTATTAATTTTTCTTCTGAAGATTGGAAAATACTGCATTATGGTGGATTGATTGTCTTGCAAGTATTGATAAACATTATTTCAGTGTTTTTTGGTGATTTTATGAGTTTTTAAGGGAGAGCCTAACCTTACTTACATATAAAGTTTCTAAAAGTTATCGTAAGGGTTAGTTCGGCATGGCTTTTTCGCCGAGCCTAAAGAAATCAACCTCACTCATCTCTCCCAAATACTTCAAAAACTCAAGGAAGGCAGCCCTTACGGTGGCCAAAGCGGTCCGTTTGATTTCTGCTCTTCTCTGGGAGGGAAGAAAGGCCGACCTTGCAGTGAATATAAGCGAATCGAAGGCATTGTAGGTGAGAGTGAGGCATGAGTGTTTCTGGCGAAGGCATTTGTTGAGTTCTCCGATCGCGGAAATGATCTATAGGCGTGTGCGGTTGGGAAACTACGCAAGCGTTACGCCCGCAATCTTTGAGATCTTGAACTCGACCCATATATTCAACATTTTTTGAGTTTAAGGCCAGCGAGCCCCCAATCTGCAAAAGACCTCGGTTGGCCTCCCTTCCAGCTCCACGATAAGCATCACAGCCACGCAGGCTTGGCCACTTTAGCTTTCTTTCGGCAGTACAGAAAACTTTACTTTTTTTTCCTCCAAGGTGGTCAAAAACGCATGGAAAAGCTATTTGAGCAGTGCCTCAGCCGAGCTTTGGAGGGGAGAGGGGTGATGCTACAACTTTTCGAGATAGATCATAGCCCTTTTTCGTTCTTTAATATAAAATTATATTAGCTCTCTAGCTTCACCGAACAAGCGAGAATCAGTTCAAATCATCTGTAAATGGCATAGTCGATGGGCGTGGATCATCTGCTTCCAAGCAAGTCATCAAGGATAATTTTTGAGTTTGATTTCCCTCACATTTTTCTATAGATTTTTAAAACCCATACTACACTAAATTTTAAGACCTTCAAGTTGGAAAATCCTTTCTTCATTTTACCAACCCTTTCGATAGTTTTCGCCAAAGGGAGTATGATGGGCAAGAAATGGATTTAATAATCCTATATATTTTTCGAGGTTAGTATAAAGAATGATATTTTCTGATTTACTATCGTTATAAAGCGGCCAAAAGCAATAAAAAATAAATTCTATTTTTGGGGCGGCCAAAGTGGAGGGTGGGCATGGTTTTTTGTGCCTAATGAATATAATTTTATAATAAATGGTGCAGCGAATAATAATATCATTCTTATTAATCAGTTGCTCGTGGACGCTCACCTCCCTGACCTACAAGAACTGCCCTGACGCGTTCGTCCCCGCCCCCTACAACTCCTCCCTCGCACTCTAGACCCAAAATTTAGCAGAAACCATCTACAGCAACCTCTTCTCGCAACAGGACCAACTCGAAATACAAATCGCCTTCAATACCGGAGACCTCCAGGCTGCCCAATCCCACACCACCTCCATGCGCTTCCTCCTCAAGTTCATACTCGCGTCAGTCGCCTTCGCTCTGCTATTCATCACCGCCGCATGCTGCTGCACATTCGACAAACGCTGTCCGCCCTGCGAGTCGTGGAAACGCAACTATATCAAAGAGCCATACTCCAGGTTGTAACTGACTGCCACCATGATCCCTGCAGTTATATTTTCGGCAGGAATCCTAGTGGCCACCATCGTGGTCTTCTCCACCTTCACCAGCTTCAACTCCGACATCAAGATGATCCAGTGCGGTCTCTACTACAGTCTAGACACCGCTCTCAACGGGGATAGAGCTAATAATTGGGGAGGGTTTTCGCAACTGCAAACGCAAGTTCAAAACACATCTGCCCTCCTAGGTTCAGCAGCAACGTCCATCAATACTAATTTGCGAGGGAATGAGTGGATAAGGACAGGCATGCAGACTCTCGAGGATATGAATCTTGAACTTTATTTCAATAATAAAGATTCAAGAGTCAGCACTCCTAATCCTGCGACTACCAGCGCAGCCAATATCGCAGGGAGTGCAGTTCCCACCATAGTCCCTCTCTTCATCAGCCAATCCCTGGGTCCTAACAGCACCAACGGAACGATGGTTTCCGATATCGATTCAGGTCTCCAGGTGACCCAAAAGGTATTGACAAGACTATTCAGTTATCATCGCAGGCCTACCTGACCTACGTATCGGCTATCAATCTCGCAAACTCAGCCCAGAACATCACAGACAATACCAACTCCAACTTGCAGAGCATAAGTATCGCTTCCAAATATCTGAGTAATATTCAGCTCTCCATCGACTACTTCCAAACCTTTGTGAAGGCTGCTCAAAATCCAGGCCTGTACATAGTCCAAGCAGTATTTGGAGTCATCCTGCTAGCCAGTATGATCTCCCTGCTGGGCATCATTTCCTCGCATATTTTCGATCTGTATGGATGCAAGCAATTGGTGCATGGGGGTTGGGTGTTGCTGGGTTTCATGTTTTTTGCAGTGATGGCAGTTCTCTATGTCTTTTTGTCGGTGGGTGGGCTCAGTTATAGTTTCTGCCAGTTCTACAGCAACATCATAACCACCCGGAGTGGCTTCGCTGCCTTCGTGGCTGCTTCGGGGACAAGCAATTTCAACAAGTTCTTCAACTACATGGACGTGTGCTTCTTCGACGACGGCAACATCCTCAAGAAATTCGGACTCTCAGAGGAGATGAAGTCAGTCTCCGAGGTCTTCCTCAACACGCAGACCTACCTCAACATGCAGAGCAGCGGAAACTCCATGTACGTTGATACGACAATCGCCCCTGCGAAGGTGCTGGGGTGGATGGGCACGATGTCCAACTACAGCCTGGGCATCCCCTACGACTACCCCTCCACCGACAATAGCGAAAACAATCCCTACGTCGCCCTCGCCAACTTCAACCTGCGCACCAACAAGAACTCGGTGGGAGTCAATACCACCTGCGCCAACGATTACTGGGTTTTCGACTCGACCAATTGCACTCGCGGCGCCTCCGAGTCTTTATACGCTCCCACTTCCAACATCTCTAATGGTTTGCTCATTCCCTCCACTGGCTCCCTCTGCATTTCTCTGAACACCCGCATTTCGCAATCGGCGCCTTCGATATGGACGGCTAGTGACATTGCCCAGCGCTATCTCTCCGTGCGTTCCTGCAAGACCAACAGTTCCTCAGCCTACTAAGAGATCGTGGCGTACGCGTAAGCTCTGACCAACTACCGCGACTCCCGCATCAACTTGTATAAGTCCCTCAGCGACCAGTTGAATAACCTGCTCTCAGTGATGAATACGTACAATAGCAACCTCACTTCCTTTACAGGAAGCCTCAATACCTTCTTTAGCGCAGTCTCGACTCTGAACAATGTGGTAACTAACCAGATCAACGGTCTGACGATTTCCAACAACTGCACGATAATAGCAGACAGTATGCGTTTCTTCTACAACATGTACTGCGTCAACTTCATCAACCGCTCCGTTAAAATCGGTACCTTATTCACTACTAAGTTATCTGCTGCGTTATCATCCTGGTGCTTATCCTGGCGGCAGTGCTGGTGGGCAGCATCTTCGGCCTCCGCTATTCTAGAGTGTAGAAGCAGAAAAAATTCGTGGGGGAGGATGCGGACAGCGAGGCGTTCAAGCAGGACATGGAGGACAGCGTTTCCTCATCTAACTCCGGGGACTCCCCGTGATGTTTATATTCATAGTTCCCTTCCTGCCCCTAGCTATAATTTATTGATCATATCATCATGGGACAGGACCAAGCACAGCCACAGCCCGCACCCGAACCGTTATCCGCCGAGGCGAAGGAGAAGCGGGGACGCTACGACGGGGAGTGCGACGATCTCGGCAGGCCGCACGGCAAAGGAAAGATGTTCTATGCTTCCGACTAGTCTACCTTTGAGGGAGAGTTCAAAGCAGGCAGGCGCCACCGCGGCAAGCTCCTCCTCAAGAACGGCGACTATTACGACGGATTTTACAATGAGGACTCCGAGCCGCACGGAGATGGAGTGTGGTACGAGAAGGCTAACGGTACTTTCCGGGGCATTTTCACTAATGGTCAATTCACGAAGGGCGACGTTGACTACGCCGACGGTTCTAAGTTCAAGGGCACGATGCTCAACGGACGCAAGCATGGCGAAAACTGCGAGTTCCAGTTCGCAGACGGCGACAAGTTCACCGGCGAGTTCGACAATGAGGAGTACAAGAACGGTACTTTTGAGTCACGCAATGGATTGAAGTACCAGGGAGGCTTCCTCAACGGCATGAAGGAAGGCGAAGGCAAGTACTTCCTCAAGGGAGTCGCAGAGTACGAGGGCGGCTTCCACCACGACGAATTTCACGGATACGGAAAACTCAAGAACTTCAAGAACAACACCGAGTACGAGGGACGCTTCTAGATGGGAAAGAAAGAGGGAAAGGGCATCCTCAAGGAAGCCAATGGAACCATCTATGAAGGCTAATTCCACAAGAACTAAAAAGTTGGACAGGGAAAGTATATCTACAAGGATAAGACCTACGAGGGTCCCTTCCTAGGAGGAAAATTCCACGGCAAGGGCATTCTCAAGTACGGAAACGGCGACGTTTACGAAGGAGAATTCGTATAGGGTAAAAAGTAAGGCTTCGGCAAGCTTACGATTGCCAAGAGCAGGGAATCTTTCACCTACGTTGGCACATTCAAGAACGACAAGATCGACGGCTAGGGAGAGCTGACATACGCGAATGGGGACACCTTCAAGGGTTCCTTCACTGACAGCAAGAAGAACGGGGCAGGAGTGTACGTGAGCAAGTCAAGATAGGAGACATATGAGGGAACGTGGACGAATGACATCAAGAACGGCAAGTTCGTGGAGACCATGCACAAGAATAACGTTAGAATCCACGGCAACTTCGTAAATGGAGAGAGGCACGGCCTTTTCGTGCACGAGGACCTCTCTGGCAACAAGATAAAGGAGGACGAGTGGGTGAACGGCAAGCTCATCTACAAGTGATCATCTTTTATTGCACAGCATTCACATATTGCATAGTCATTGTGATGTATTTACTTACATGCATCATGGGATCAATCATCGTCCTCCTCCTGCTCCACCTTCTCCATCATCTCCATCCTCAGCGTGTTCTTGTCCTTCACCACCTCAACTGGCTTCTCCTATTCCTCGTCCTCCTCCTTTATGGCGCCCTGCTGCAGCTTCCTCGCCTATTTACGCTTGGCCTTCTCCTCCGCCTCCTTCTAATTGAATTCCTCCTTGTCTATCATATACTTCTTCTTCAGTTGCTTGTATTCGCCCAATAAAAATTCACGCATGTTCTCGTTGTTGTCTCCCTGCAATTGCACGGTTCCCAATTCAACCGCAGAGCAGGAAACTGCAAACTTTTTACTGCACTTCTTGGCGACCTATTTTGCGTCGATATCTGCGTCGAAACAGTGTTACTAAAGTTGTTGAGTCCTGAAACGGTGGTGATGAAATTCTTCTTCCCTCTATTTTTGACCTCAATGACGACATACTTTTCCTTCAGGGACTTGCCCTTGGTGTCTTTGGGATCCTTGGAAGCATCCTTCTCTTCGGTCTCTTCCTTTTTAGCTGTTTATTTCTTCTCCTTGATGAGTTCGAGCTGTTCTGGCTTGAAATCAGGATGGTATTTGGTGACCTTGGTGGGTGCCAGTTTATAGAGAAAGGCTGCGCATTCGGGAGCTTCCTTGCCGTACTTGCAGAGCTCGAAGGGGAAGCTGCAAACTGAATAGAAGAGGGGAGTACCGGGACAGTATGAGACTTTCTTGGGGGCGACAGGTTCAAACTTATCTTCGTGAGTGTCTTCGGGCTGTTCCTCTTTCTGAGGCGGTTGTTCCTGGGGCTATTATTCGTCGGAGTGGCGTTCCTTCTTATCTTGCTGGTGCTTCTTCTTGCCTCCCATAAGGATATAAATATTATAATTAAATGATTAATTCTCGCCCCTCCGTATTGATAAAATTGAAGAATTGATCAGTTCTAGGGAGATTGCTGGCCTTTCGTGGAACTGAACAACATAAAATAGATCAGGTTTTTGGGAAGAGAGGCCGCGTCGAGTAAAGCTGGAGGATAGAAGCATCCCTTGTTGTTGAATGGGGTAACGATTGAAGTGGTGAATCCCTAGAATTTTTTAGTTACTTTTGCTCGCTATTCCTCGCTGGTTACCTCTACGAACAATTGGTCTCCTCTCTCGATGTAGAAATTAAAGCTATCCTTGGCAGTGACGATGAAGATGTTTCTGGAGGTCCTCACGAACTCGCTGCTTGTCTTTATGGGGATCACGTTGGGGATGGAGGAAGGAGGATTGATTGCGTATATCTTGGAGGCAGGAAGCGAGGAGATGATTTGGAGAGCAGCTGGGCTATCGGCTGCAAAGAGGATTGATGTATCAGCAAACGACTCATTTTTCAACCTTTGGACTAAGTTACGCACCCATGGCTTCTATGCCAATTCTGAGTTGGGTTCTTCACACAACTCGACGTCTTAGGTAGAATCTGGAATGAGCAGAATGTTGGTGATATCTAGTTTAGCCGAGGGGACATAGGGAATGAGTGCGTAGCCATACTGTGGAGGCAATGCTCTAATATCAGTGTTGGAGCGTCCCTTTAAGATTTAATACTTGTTGTGCGCCAGGAAGTATGAATCCATTTTGCTAGTCTTGTTGCTTTCCCTCCTAATCATGATTATCGTTGCTTTGGTGCTTTGGTTGAGCCTCTGATGATAGCTGGTGTTGTCCAGCACAATCACATCGTACTCTTTTTAGGGGAGTTTATCTATGGTGGCTATTTTGATGGGCATATACTCCTGTCTTCCCACATTCATCAACTATACGTTCTTTGTCGTCATCTACGAATACTTGATGCCAGTCACTCCAATGAAGAGCTGCCCACCTTTCGATTCCTTCAGGTAATATCCAAGCGCGATTCCAAGCACATTCACCATACTGCTTTCGTTGGGAATATAGAGGACCTGATGGTGAGGAGCAACATTGGAATCAATCCATGCCAATATTTCGGAGTATATGATGCCCATGGTTTTCAGTATTTTGATTTCTTTTGTGTCCTGCTGCGGGACAAGGAACTTGAGATGAGGGATGCTGCTCTGCAGGTAAGTGTACTTGGTGTTCATATAGGTGATTTCTTCAATTTCGAAGTGTTTTTTGGGTGAGGTGGAGGAGTCAAAGGTACTCATGAGTGCGGCGAAGATGATGATCATAATGACCACTGCGGACAGCATGATGATTGTGTATCGTTTGTTTTTCTGCTCATTCAGCTTCTTCTTCCAAATCCTATCCATCTCTATCGCTTCCTCCGGGCTGTGCTCATCCACGAAGACTTAAAAGCTATTCGGTTGCTCCTTTTTCATACGATATGATATATTCAAATTTATGCCCTGGATTATAACATAAAATCCATCATTATTCTGCTTCGGGCTCCACCTCCTCGGGTTCGAAGGAGTATGGGGCGGCAGTGGTGGTGGTGGGGTGGAGGGATGGCTGGACTGAGGCAGGCTGGACTGATCCGGAGCGGACTGATGCTGGCTGGACGCTGACGGTGGGAGAATAGACATAGTTGGGCTGAACGGTGACTGGTTGAGTTGCAACTGAAGTAGGTTGGACGTTGGCGCTGGGAGAGTAGCTGTAGCTGGGCTGAACGGTGACTGGTTGAGTTGAAACTGAAGTAGGTTGAACGTTGACGCTGGGAGAGTAGCTGTAGCTGGGGGCAGAAGTAGGTTCATAGGCGACGGGGGCGACTGAGGCGGGGACAGGGGCAACTGAAGCGGGGGTAACACTGGCAGTAGGCCTGCTAGCGGTGAAGGTGGGAGGAGTATAGGTGGGGGCAGTGTAAGTGGGGGCGTTGTAAGCAGTTGGGGCAACTCCGCTGGGGACTGCAGAAACTGAAGTAGTTCCCTTGACTGATCCTCCATTGACGTTGAAAGAGGGGCCAGTGAAAGTTGGAGCAGTGACAGTTGGGGTAGTGACTGTTGGGGCAGTGACGGTTGGGGCAGTGAAAGTGGGGCCGTTGAGATTGACTGAGGGAGTGCTCACGTGAGGAGCGTTAAGGTTAACGCTGGGAGCTTCAACGTGGGGACCATTGAGATTCACTGAAGGAGCGCTAACCTTGGGACCGTTGAGGTTGACGCTGGGGGTTTCAACGTGAGGAGGATTGAGGTTGACAGTTGGAGGATTGAGGTTGACAGATGGAGCGTTGAGCTTAGGGCCGTTGAGGTTGACGTTAGGAGCTTCAACGTGAGGTCCGTTGAGGTTGACGCTAGGAGTGCTTACGTGGGGGCCATTGAGATTAACATTGGGAGCAGAAACATGAGGACCATTGAGGTTGACGTTGGGGGCAGAGACGTGGGGACCATTCAGGTTGACATTGGGAGTGCTAACGTGAGGGCCATTAACATTGACGCTGGGAGTAGAAACATGGGGACCATTGACGTTAAGATTGGCTCCAACTTTTCCTCCACCACTGACAGGCTTAGGCTGACCATCTCCAACGGGGCCTCCGATAACTCCCAAACCGTAAAGGAGAGCCAAAGTGAGGAGAGCCATGGCGATGATGGCGGTAAGAATCCAGCACCACTTTCCGCACAAAAATTCATCACTGTGCTTTCCAGAGTAGTTGGTGGAGGCAACAGTAGAGACGGGACCAGTAACAACCTTGCTGCCAGCGTTGATTGGCTTTTGCTCCTGCACAACAGTTGAGGTGACAGTCTGGGGAGGAGGATTAACAACAGAGGTGGTGTTGACGGTGACTGGCTGCTGTTGGTAGTAGCTAAATGAGACAGATCCTACGTGTTGGTTTGGACGTATCCGCCTTGAGGGTGTCCGAAGGTGATCTTGGGAGGAGGAGCAACAACATCTCCGACAACTGTGTTCCTGACAGTGCTGGCAACATTGGTAGCCGCAGCAGTTCCGAAATTGTAGGTGGTGTTTCTCACCTCAGATCCTGCAGCTCCGACTGCCTGGGGGACAGTGTAGGAAGTATAGCTGGTGGCGGCGGGGGCAGCAACGGCGTTGTAGGCGTAGGTGGGCTGTTGGTAAGTTGTGATATATTGGGGCTCATAGGTCTGGTTTCCTGTGACAAGGGTGGGATTGGGGACTGTGTAGCCCTGTCTAAATAGTGAAATAATTACTCGCCTTGGTAGACGTTTTCGTTGGAGGTGTACCTAACACTGCTCATTTGTAGATTTGAATAAATATCAATAAAAATATATCCTCAATTTAAAAATCCTGAAATTTAAATCAGTACTTCCGCCCCATGATTCCAAAGGGTATAGTAAATGCGAGGGCAAGGCAAGGGTGATTGGATATCTTTGCGTGAAGGGTGGAGCATTTTGGGATTTTGGGTACGATATATAATTTCAACATGCTGAGTCTTTTTAAGGAGTTGGACTTTTCGAGCGAGATCGAGGAGAACAAGGACCTCAAGCTCTTCATTCTGGAGGCCTGCAAGAAGGTCTAGCAGGAGGAAAGTGAAGCCCTTCGCAAGATCAAGAAGCCAGAGCTCGACGATGAGCTGCTCAACCAGTTTATCAGTAGTCAATCACTCATTTAGTTAATGGCATTCCCGTGCTCAAGCCAGACAACGAAGAGAAGTTCTTGGCTCTTTTCAGAACGAAATTGCTGGACGCTAAAAAGATCGGTGAGAAGCAAGGTCTCCTGAGCATTGAAGTTGGTCGTGAGAACGGCATCGGCAACCAGACGCTTTACCTAACCTACCGAACCACTGCTGAGGCCAAGGCTGCCTTTTCCAAGCTCAACAACTTCAAGTTCGACAAGAACCACACTCTTCAATGCTACACCATCAACGAGATTCGCGGTTTCATCGAAGAGCAGGAGCGGGACCTGCTGCACCGTCCCTTCCACCCTCCCAAGTTCGCCCTCACCAAGCACAAGATCGAGCAGAACCTCGATGAACAGTTCCGCAACCAGTTCGTAGTTCGCGAGGCCAACATGGTCTACCTCAACTGGCTCGACCACCTCGACAAGAGCTCCAAGAACGCTCTCCCTACCGAGTACCTTGGTGTCGACTTCACCATCAACAAAGTGGTCTTTTCTCCTCTCGGAAGCTACCTCGCTGTCTGCTCTCCATAGGGCACCCATCTTTACTATGGCGCCACTTTGGAATACAAGGGCCTGCTTCCCCAAGCCAACGCCATGGATGCCAAATTCTCATCAGACGAGCGAGTGATCATCACTTCCAACAATGGCTCCACTGTGAGCAGGGAAAACTTTATTGTGTGGGCGCTGGAGGAACAAATCAAGATCAAGACTTACAAATCCCACTCCAACCAATCCCTTGACTCTTTCCAGTTCTCGGAGAATGCACAAAGTCTTGCCATCGTCCTGCAGCATGAAGTAGTGGTGTTTACCATTTCCAGCCTGGACGACTTCAAGAGACAGGTGAAGCTTGCTGAAGAGGAGCAGAACATCCTCAAGGCACCCCATGTTCAAAAGGTTGCCTGGCTTCGCGGAGGCTGGATCATGGTTATGTGTTTCGAAATCGACTACAATCCCGTCAACGTAGCAGCTACTCGTCTGTTCCTCTACAACGTCGAGACCAGGCAAGAGCGTAAGTGGCGCGCCTGGAGCGAGCACGCCAAAAACGGTGAGATATTTGTCTCCGAAAGAGGTGATTGGGTGGCCATTTCTCTCAGAAAGTTCATCAAGAAGAACCACTACGCCACCGTCATCCAAATCGGCAACCTGCTCAGGAAGGAAGAGCCTCTGGAGATCACCAGTCTGGAGGTCAAGGACGAAGTGGACTCCATCAGTTGGGACTGGCACAACAACCGCTTCGCAGTGGTCAGCGAGGACGAGGCTACCAAGAAGGGCATCAACGTGAGGTTCGTTGTCAGTTTCTACGAAATCGCATTCAAGAACAAATCCATCGAAATTGGAAAGATTGGAGAAATAAGAGACAACCTCCAAAATAGGGTTGTGTTGGCTAGTAATGGAAACTTCTTCGCCCTTTACAACATCACAGAGGAAAGTCCTGAAAAGGGCAAGTTCTCACTGGGTCTTATTTCAAGGGAGGGCAAGGATAAGGGCAAGCGCACTCTTAACTTCGAATTCACCAAGCAGAACCTGATAGTCAGCGGTATGAACTTCTTCCACGTCGACAACTCTGGTCGTTTCATCCTGCTGGGCACTGAAAAGGGCTACCAGATCTGGAACTTCATCGGCGAAATCATCACTAAGGACACCCTCCAGAAGAACATCTTCGACGTCCAGTGGAGGCCCAGAGTCATGACTGAGCTTCCCGAGGAGGAAGAGCGCGCCCTTATCGAAAGCGAGAAGGAGATCCGAAAGAAGTACGAAGAGCAGGACGACAAGCGCATCAACGTCCTCAAGTACGAAAAGGAAGCTGCTCGTCTACAGCAGAAGCAGTCCTTCCTGCAGTACATCGCCAACAAGAACTAGTGGTTCAAGCAATTCGCAGAGATTCGCCACAAGGCACTGGGATTCAAGGAGTTCGAAGTGCGTACTCAGAAGTACGAAGTTTCCGAGGGCTTCATCGATATCAGATGATCTGTATTCACTCTATTAGATTCGCATTCACAGATAAGCTTCGACAAAAGTATTCTCCATCCATTTTTAATTATATCTTGTTTTAAAAAGATGGGGTTGGGGTTGGGGTTGGGGTTGGGGTTGGGGTTGGGGTTGGGGTTGGGGTTGGGGTTGGGGTTGGGGTTGGGGTTGGGGTTGG